>NC_053163.1:48650766-48875766 GCF_016835505.1 Polypterus senegalus
TAGTACCTGTTAAAGTGAACTGTATCATTAATCAGTGGTGCATTTTATGAAGTTTAGGGGCATCAGAATAAATCTGATTTTTTGAAAGTTTATCTGTCTAAGAAAACATTTGCCCATTTTGGAAGATTTGTTTTATTCTTATTCATGTAATAGGAGTTTGAACCAGGTCTAGGTCAATTCATGTCATGAAGTGCGGTTACTTGACACAAACGCCTGCATAATAATAATTAATCATTCTTTGCGTTTATATATCGCTTTTCTCAGCTACTCAAAGCGCTCAGCAATTGCAGGTTAAGGGCCTTGCTTAAGGGCCCAACAGAGCAGAGTGTTTGTGAGCTGGAAATCACATAACAGGCATATCCAAACAAGACACATTTAACTTCAATGTGCAAACAGACAAAAAAAATCAAAAGCAATTATTGGAAGGGCACATAGGAAAATTCTGATGAAAATGAGCTGAAACAATTTGAATGTGTTCTTTTTAATTTTGTCATTTGACACACTTTATCATAAATATAGTTTAAGCGGGTGATTTTTTTGAAAAGTCCTGAATTGCCCTTAGCACCTTTTGAATACTGTGATGTATAGTTTGTTAATTTGTGGGACGCCATGCCCATTTTCTTGCTGAAATGGTGAAGGCTGACCTCTCCCAAAATGATAGATGAGAGAGTTAAGAACATGACTTGAAGTAAAAACACAGTTTGCATGTAGTTAGCATAAAAGGCACACAGATTGTCACTTTTTCTACATTAAGAAATCATCCATGACGAGCCCAGTGTATAAGCTCTGATTTAATTATAATAATTTAAAAGGATGCCCACTACATTTGAAACCAAATTTATACTGTTGGGCTTAAATGGAATGTAGTATAAAAATGCCTGTTCATGTAGAAATAGGTGTTTTTAAAAAAGAATTAAAAAGGGAGGTTGGAATTAGATGTGTAAAACTTGTTTAGGTGAAAATTACAGATAAAAAAGTATAAACCTAAAAACAGTAAGTAAAATATAAACAAATATTTGAAGTAGAAGTACATTTGAAAATAAAATTATTTTTATATATAACAAAATTTCCTTATTTTTGCCCTGGATGAAATTAGAAACTACAAGCACAAAATGCATAACAAAGATAAAATCTAAATGTTATTATCACAAGGTGCATTTCTATAAATATAAAAGCTCTTATTTAGTTTATATATATTTAGTATATGGCAATTCTGTTTCCTGGATCTGGAGCATACAGATGTTGCAATTATAGTTCTGCTAATTGAAGTACTAAGGTGACTTTTCAAAACTGAAATTTCAACTCACAAATGCAGTGAACAACACACTTATCAACTGTAAGCAACATGTATATTGCTTCCTTGATATACTGCATGTCATTTGTTTAGACAGTGCTGTAAAGAAAATAATTTGCCCCTTTCCAATTTGCTTAATTACTACAAATTTCTGGAATAAAATGTTTTTAGATTATATACCAAAATCTCAAGTTAGATGCAGAGCACCTACCCCTGTATGAACAAGTAACAGTTTTTAAAAAATTAGTTACACCATTTAATGAATTATTAAACTTATCCAACAAAAATGGCAATATGTGAACAATAATTGCCCCTTTACATTTAATAACTAGTTGTGCTACCTTTAGTTGCAATGGCTACAATGAAATACTTCTGTAGGTAGCCATAACATTAAGCATTCCTGCGGTCTGTGTATTTAATAAGCTGTGTTCTCATGTAACTGACAAATTAAATGTTATTTCTGATTCAATTCTTACTTTTTGTGTTACTTTGTTTGCTTGTCCTTTTATACATTATTGCTTGAGTCTGTGATAAGGTATTTCATTGGCTCTGCCAGAGAAACACTGATAAGGTCCTTTGTTTCCAGACATATTCTAACAAGGGGGTAGGATGTCAAGCTCCTAGCTAATCACTGAATTTCTTGTTATACCAAAGCAATATTATCTTAAAAATGTATAAAGTGTTATCTCACATTGGCATTTGAAACCCCACAACTTCTGTACTCCAAACATGGTGGAACGTAATGTGCTGCTGACCTGTTCATCCCTTGGACTTTGAAATTATGCTCCACCATAACCTCCTACCGTCCAAACTTCTGGAAGCTCTGACATCATCTGGAGATCACAGCAGCTAGAACCCTGAAAACTGCTGGATTTATCACTAAAATGTAGCTAATTCTTAGACTCACTTTGGTGTGCTGTTCTCTGACATTTGGTTTCTCATTAGGTTTCCAAATTGATTAAGCATTTTTTGACCCTATGTATATCTGACCAAAATTCATCACCTTTTCACCTATCAAAACAGTCTTTTAAATTGTTACTAAGGAATTTTAGCCCAATTTTCCTTGCATAAATGCTTTATATCAGAATATACAATAATTTATTCTTTATTAGTCTTCTCAATAGGAGTTATTTAGAAGTGAAAATAGACAAACTGATATTATATTGAATTGTACTGGTTACTCAAAAAGCTTCAGCAATCAGAGAGAATAACTGTAAGCAATTAAAATACTAATTTATGTTCTACATCCACCCAAATTCATTTCATTCTTTCATCATATCCAATACCACTGGTACCATATTTAAATATCTCTACAGTATCAAAATGTCTCTTGAATAAGGTCTTAATAGAATATTCATTTACTCTCACAAAGTAATTTCTTTATTAAGTAGCCTAATGCTTCTTTTAATTTGTTTTTCAACCATAACAACCTCATGTTCTAGTCACTTATTATTTGGCTATGACATTTTATTATATCTTATTCTGATAAAAGGAAGGCCTGATTTAGAATAAACAACAAAAAATAAGTTTACATATGTAATCTAATTAATCAATGGCAAAACACTATATACAAAAGAATTGGCAATAATGTTTAATTCAATCAAACAAAACAATGTACTAATCTGCAAAAAATAACAAAGAAAATACATCGAAGTAAAACATCTAAATGAAATAAACAAAATACTTAGTAAAATACATAGTTAAAATAAATAACACAAGACCAAGTGGAAAAATGAAGGTAAATTATTAATAATGAGGGGGAAAGGAACAAGAAAAAAAAACAGAAAGAAGATTCAGATACAAGATAAGACCAAATGCAAATCTGAAAAATATAATGGTCACCATCTCTTTTACATATTATATTTTTTTAGTCTTTTCCATGGCCTCTAAAAATAATGAAGATATCTTTGTTGGGGTGCTTTAGAGGTCACGGAATTTAATTTTCATGTCATTAAGGTTCTAATTTGTAGATCTTGTCCATTGTAAGAGATGGAAGTCTAGGACAGCTGGCAGCTGTGTTATTAAGCTTTTTTTAATATCATTCTGAGGTATCCTGTATTTAGCCAACCCGAGAGGATTTAATTACATGTATATTAAAAGCATGGGCAGGAGATCAGGGGTTCACAAAGAGAATGAAAAGGTAGCTAAAGTTTCATTAAAGTCTAAACCAGCCTCATGTTCACAATATGGCTTGGAAGAGACAGGCAAAGGAATGGGTCATTCGGGACTTCACGCAGCAACATTGGCTTCAGCTGAGAGTGGATGTGGGAACAAAGCTGCAAGTGAGGTGGCCAATGAGAATTTGCCAGTCTCAGGTGGGTTATCAATAACACTGTCCATCTTGAGAGACTACAATAACACTGTCTGTCTTGAGAGACGCTGCTATTTCTCCAAGATTATAAATAACAATGCTAATAATCCCAGAGTCTTATTTTCTACAATTGATCGCCTACTAAACCCAGGTAGCTCAAAGGAATGCCTCCTAAGTGCTTCCAGTGAAACCTGTGAGGCTGTCGCTGTATTTTTCAATCAAAAAATTAATGATATTAGAAATAACATAGTATATCCCTCCAACACTAAGGATCCTCCTAAACCCCAGCATCCTGTTATAAACAAATTAAACTCTTTCACTAGGATAGATTTACCTGATTTAAAGAAAATAATCTCTCAATTAAAACCCTCCACCTGCGTCCTTGACCCGATACCAACAAGGTTTTTCAAAGAAGTATCAGGCGTGCTAATTGATAATGTTTTGACCCATCTCTAACCTGCCTTTCTTAAGTAAAGTTCTGGAGAAGGCAGTCATTATGCAGTTAAATGACCACCTAAATAAACATGCTATTCTTGATAAATTTCAGTCGGGTTTTAGAACAAATCACAGCACAGAAACTGCACTCGTTAAAGTAGTAAATGACTTGCGGGTAAATGCAGACAGAGGCCATTTATCTGTTCTCATCCTCTTAGATCTGAGTGCTGCATTTGACACCATTGATCACAACATTCTTAGAAATTGCCTTAGTCAATGGGTGGGCCTCTCTGGCACAGTCTTAAATTGGTTTGAATCCTACCTGACAGGGAGAAAATTTTTTGTTAGTTGTGGGAATTACAACTCGAAGACACATGATATCCGATATGGTGTTCCACAAGGCTCTATCCTGGGTCCGCTGTTGTTCTCAATCTACATGCTTCCGTTAGGTCAGATTATCTCAGGGCACAACGTGAGCTACCACAGATATGCTGACGACACACAGCTGTACTTATCAATAGCTCCTGATGACCCTGATTCTATTGATTCACTAACAGAATGTCTGACTAGTATCTCAGAATGGATGAATAGTAATTATCTCAAGTTAAATAAAGAGAAAACTGAAATTTTAGTGATCAGCAATAATGGATACAATGAGGCTATTAGAAATAAACTGGATACATTAGGATTAAAAGTCAAGACGGAGGTAAAAAGCTTAGGGGTGATTGTTGACTGTAATCTGAATTTTAAATCACATATTAATCAGATCACTAGGACAGCATTTTTTCACTTAAGAAACATAAGTAAAGTTAGACCGCTTATATCACTGAAAGATGCTGAGAAATTAGTCCACGCGTTTGTTTTCAGTCGACTAGATTACTGTAATGCACTCCTCTCAGGACTACCCAAAAAAGATATAAATCGTTTGCAACTAGTGCAGAATGCAGCTGCTAGAATCCTAACTAGGAAAAGAAAATCCAAACACATTTCTCCAGTTTTAATGTCACTACACTGGTTGCCTGTGTCTTTCAGGATTGACTTTAAAATTCTGCTTATGGTTTATAAAGCCTTAAATAATCTCGCCCCATCTTATATATCGGAATGTCTGACACCTTATATTCCAAATCGTAACCTCAGATCCTCAAATGAGTGTCTCCTTAGAATTCCAAGAACAAAAATTAAAAGAAGTGGTGAGGCGGCCTTCTGCTGCTATGTACCTAAAATCTGGAATAGCCTGCCAATAGGAATTCGCCAGGCTGATACAGTAGAGCACTTTAAAACACTGCTGAAAACATATTACTTTAACATGGCCTTTTTATAACTTCATTTTAATCTTAATTTAACTTAATCCTGATACTCTATGTTCAATTTCCTCAAAATAACTATTCATGGTGGCTCTAAAATCGGTACTGATCCCTACTCTCTTTTCTGTTTCTTTTTCCGGTTTCTTTTTGGTGGTGGCCAGCGCCACCACCACCTACTCAAAGCTTCATGATGTTCCAACAATGATGGATGGATTAAAAGGCAGAAGTCTACGTGACCATCATCATCATCAAGCCCTTCCATGAGAATCCTAAATCCAAAGAGGACTGTTTCATTTATGTTAGGTAGAATGCCCAGAGGGGACTGGGCGGTCTCATGGTCTGGAATCCCTACAGATTTTATTTTTCTCCAGCCGTCTGGAGTTTTTGTTTTTTCTGTCCCCCCTGGCCATTGAACCTTACTCTTATTCGATGTTAATTAATGTTGATTTATTTTGTTTTATAATTGTGTCTTTCATTTTTCTATTCTTTAATATGTAAAGCACTTTGAGCTACTGTTTGTATGAAAATGTGCTATATAAATAAATGTTGTTGTTGTTGTTGTTGTTATCAGAACTAAGCATGGCTTCTGTATCCACTCTGTCAACTTCTACCAATGCCCTCAGGGAGTCAACAGCATCAACTTCAATCAGACTCACAATTCCACCTTTGGAGCACGGAAAAGATGGAAATTAACTTTCTGAGCTGATGTTAATGATTAATGCACTTGGGAGGGATACAAATGACATAAGGAGTGACATAAATGCTATAAATAGTGACATAAATAAAAATTTAAAGATTATATAGAAGAATATACTGTACACAAGAGAAATGACAAAATTGATATTAGAAATGACAAGCTGCTTCAGGATATGAAAGACCAGGATGTATGTTTAAGCAATAACTTTGCTTTAGGCTTTAAAAACATTCTAGAAAGGAGTGATGAGAAAATACAGGAAAATATGAGTAAAATTCAGAGTAATATTAGAGCACTTTGTGCTCATCTTGAAGAAGTTAAGCAAACATTTATGTCTTGTATTGAAGTAGTTGAACAATTGACTTTCACCATCAACAAAAATGCTACTTCTTTAGAATCCAAATGAAAAGTACTTGGTGCTAAATTAATTGCACTGGAAAGAACAACATCAGAATTGACATTTGAAAACATTGAAAGTCCAAACACAGTGAAATGCATAAGTGAACTATTCCCTAATTTAATTGGAGAGGACACCAAGATCTCAGCAGATTACAGCATATATGGGTCAAATACATTAAAACAGAAGCCTGATTATCCATTTCAACAAACTACAAGTTAAAGCCAATTTGATGTCTATATATAAGAATAATCGCATTCATAATTTCTCAGATTTCTCTCCTTCAGCAGCTGCCAAACAAGCTGCATTCTACAGCATTAAATAGTGTTTACCACAACCCGAAATCAGATACAGCCAATATACCAATATCCCAATTGTCCATTAATCACTAAGAAAACAGAACTAATGCATGAAGCACTTTAAGACAGAGAAGTTTTGCACCTCTACATGATAATCACCTTTTTCTACTCTCTCAAACCTCCACAGTATTTAATGTTTGTAAAACGTCCTGGATTAAAACACTTAGATGTCTTCTTATGAACAACTACGCTTCAAATTTAACTTCCCACACATTTTCCCGCTACTTTCAAATCAGAAAGTTTGCTAAAAGGAACCTGCCCAATTTTCCTCACCACCCTATTTCTATTCCAGAGACAATACTGATCAGTCTTGAAGATTCAGACAGCATCTCAATAATACATAAATATATAGAAGTCTCTTCCTTTCAAAGATAACAGGGTACAGTGAAGAAAGGATCTTTCACTTACAGTAATATCTCAGGAAAGGAATGGAAGGCAGCCATGCATAGAATAAACTCTAGTTCCATATGTGAAAAGCATTCAATCATTCAACTTAAATCTTTTCTCAAGCACATTTATCTCATTTAAGATTGTCCAAAATGTACCCAGACAAGGATTCAACCTGTGAACATTACAATCGAGCTCCACTCTCATTGGCCCACATGTTTTAGCTGTGCTTTATATTAACATCATTCTGGACAAAAACATTTGAATGATTATCAGACAGCCTTTGTATCACAATCACTCCTAATCCTTTAACAGCTGTGTTTGGTGTACTGGTGGATGGGCTTAAAGAAGAGAAGGATAAATTGATTGTAATTGCCTTTACCATACTACTAGCACATAGTTTTACCTAGCTCAACCATTACAATCCCAGCCCACCTGTTGTAAGTTATTGAGTAACTGATGTTATATACTTTTTGAAACTGGAAAGAATTAAATTCTCACTTAGAGGATCTGCTCAAAATTTTTTAAATTCTTAGAATAAGCATGTACAGTTGTGCTTGAAAGTTTGTTAACCCTTTAGAATTTTCTATATTTCTGCATAAATATGACGTAAAACATCATCACATTTTCACTCAAGTCCTAAAAGTAGATAAAGAGAAACCAGTTAAACAAATGAGACAAAAATATTATTCTTGGTCATTTATTTATTGAGGAAAATGATCAAATATTACAAATTTTTGAGTGGCAAAAGTATGTGAACCTCTAGGATTAGCAGTTAGTTTGAAGGTGAAATTAGAGTCAGGTGTTTTCAATCAGTGGGATGACAATCAGGTGTGAGTGGGCACTCTGTGTTATTTAAAGAACAGGGATCTATCAAAGTCTGCTCTTCACAACACGCTTTTGGAAGTGTATCATGGCACGAACAATGGAGAAGCTGTTCTGTACGGAGAAATGGGCTAAAATTCCTCCAGGCCAGTGCGCAGGAATGATCAAAAGTTACCTGAAATGTTTAGTTGCAGTTATTGCTGCAAAGGGGGGTCACACCAGATACTGAAAGCAAAGGTTCACATAATAATATTCTATCATTTTTCCTCAATAAATAAATGACCAAGTATAAAATTTGTGTCTCATTTGTTTAACTGGTTTCTCTTTATCTACTTTTAGGACTTGAGTGAAAATCTGATGATGTTTTAGGTAATATTTATGCAGAAATACAGAAAATTCTAAAGGGTTCACAAACTTTCAAGCACAACTGTATATCAGAGAAAAGGACATTCTCCTTCCTTTGTTATTTTTAAAGAATTGCTTATGCTGCTGGCTCTCTTTCTTTTGGGCGGGGTTGAAAGATTTTTTTTTAAGTTTGATTTGATTGCATTGAATGTTGTTTTTTTTTAAATAAAAAAAATAATAATTTGTGATTCAGGGTTGCTAGGATGTTGCTAGGCCAAGAGTGTGTGGTGCATTGCATCATTACTGCAGCAGTATAAATGGCAGCATCACACTTCTGGTTTTGATTTTTTTTTGTTCTTTGACTTTTATTTATGCTTTGCAATTCAGCTCAATCTGTGTGAACTATTCTGGGTATTGATGCTCTTGCTACATGTCTCAGTCTTTTGATTTTGTCTCATGTTCTGAGCTTTGCTAATCTTAATCATGCCCTGCTGGCTTCAACCCTGGCTTGTTACTTCAATTACAGTCCATCTTCCGACTTTGGTAAAGTAGGCCAAGACCTTCACAGACCTGCCCAGAATAGGCTCCATACAGAGCAGCTTGACTCTAAACTTTACTGGATAGATTTGACCTACACAGGCCTTAAAGTGGTATTGGCTTGAAATGTTCAAAATGTAAAGGAATGTCACAAAAATATCAAGGTGGCCTCTCAAGAGAAAGTAGAAAGCCATAAAAACCCTTTTATTTGAGAAACAAGCTACTACAAACATCTTCATGAGAGTTTTTAGTAAACAATATAAAAATATAATAAAAAAAGAGGAAAAATTAATGTGCCTATTTTGATGCTTTGTATGTAATGGGAATGGGGTACCAGACTGCATTATGAATATCTTGTAGTACACGACCGAATAGGATCAGAGGGAGTGATGCAACACAAACTAAATGTTGCAGAAAACCTAGGTGCAATTTATTTACAGAGCGTTGTGCAACAAAAATAACCCTGTGTCATGCAGGCCTTTTTATGCAGTATGTCCGCAATGAAACATTAAAAAATAAATGGAAACATGAACAAAGACAAAGAATAGTGTCTATTTAAACTATTTGTAACAACAATGTTTTTATATATAAAAACTATGGAATCCCAGAAAAGACTTGTGTAGAAAAAACAATAAATTGTGGGAATATTTTACTATTCATGCTGTGAATTGAATAGTTTTGGCACACAAAATAGGTCTGGGGCAGCCACCTGTATACTTAAATCCTGCCTGCAAAAAGCAAATATGTTACACAGTTGTGTACAGAGTTGAGTCCAAAACAGAACTGAATACAAAGTGGAGATTGTCTTGCTTTTAAAGCTCGTTGGCAGGAGTGATGTCATCAGGGCAAGAAACTGAAAGTGACATTTTTGGGACTGGAGCCAGAAGTGCCGTCCTCGTGACCAGAAGTGAGGTCATCTGGCTGGAACCGGAAGTGACGTTGTTGGAACCAGGCAGTGTTTCCCGTATCTGGTCTGCAGAGATAAAAGAGAAAGATTTACTGCACCCTGCCATTCCCTGGCCACACGTGGGATTACCTTTATTTGGTCCTCCTAGCTGCCTTCCATGCACTCATGTGTGACAATGTGCACATTTTAACTAAAGTATTCCCACTATTTAGTTAATTCATGCTCATTTGTTATTTAAAGTGTTTCCATCATTTAGTTAACTCATAAGCACATTTTAATTGTAACATTTCTGCAATTTGGTGCAAGATGTAAAAAAATATGGTGCAATGTTCTTTCTACATCACTTGCATAGAACATTGTTTTATCTGCTGTTTCAGACAGAACTTGAAAGTAAGTTTAGCTATAAGTTATTTATTATTACCTTATTCTATAACTGTCACTTATATCAATATGAATGGTTGTATCCACAAAACCTTTGACCAACCACTGTCTTGAGTTTAGGGAAGGTAACTTGGGTGTGTCAAGCAGGTATTGTTTAGATAGTATGTTAAAAGCTATCTGAGGAACATTTTCTTTTACTTTTTTACTTTTAAACTTAATGGTCCTTCCAATTCCCCATTCATTTCTAAACATTTTTATCAGAGATACTTCATGGTACGCACATGAGCTAGAGAACTGCTGGTTTATTGGTTAACTGCATCTCATTATTAACTAATGGCTGATTAAGAAAACAGGCAACAATCAAAACTTAAATGCAGCTGTTAAAATCTAAAACAGGAAATTAAGGGTTCTGAATGGTAACAGGAAAGAGAGCTAAAATTAAGGACAAAAAATGTATTGCTTTAGTAGTAAATAAAAAGGGTTCTAATTAAGAAATTGGTTAAAGTGAAAACCTATAGCCATATAAGAATCATTGAGGAAAGCACATGGAAAATTGAAAATGAAAGGGTAATGTTTAGGTAAAAATGTGTTTTAGTGGATTGTTATTATTTTATTTTAATACTGGATGCAGTTCAATGCAGTGGTCAAGATCTGTGATTATTTCCTTTACAAATGCAGTTATGGTTTTATACTGTTCTTGTTTAAACTTTCAGGTTTTTCATAGATATTGAAACATGGCTGCAAGCAATTTGCTTTGGTTTAGCTACAAGCAGCAGTGAGACTGATGTTGAGCACTGATGTTAAGCAATAAAGCCTGGCTCTCAGTCGGCATTCCATTTGTCATGCTGATACAGAAATGTACCTTTTCCAACCTGCTGCCTCAAAGTAAGAAATGGAATTGTACAGTGATAAAAATGTCATATGTTATAACGTATGTTGTATTAGAAAGGTTTAGGCACCCTTTAAGAACTGTACTTAAGAAACACCTTCTAGGGTAGTTCAGCATAGGCTGGTTCGATGTTACAATGTCATTTTCTATTTACATGCGTTTCTCAATCGGAGTCCTAAGACTAAGGAGCTACTAGAGAGGCCAAGTGAAAACTGACATTTCAAAAAGCAACATTCACTTTATGAACCAGTATTAGCCAGCAGCAAGCCTTCTACTAAGAACATAATTTCCTAATTAGTTTCTGTCACCCAACCTTTATATTGTAGTGAAGTGTAGTGTAGTACAGGGATGTGCAGATATTTTTGGAGGGGCAAGAACTCAAAGTTAAAAAAAGGGCACCCAATCCCTTTAAAGCCCCCACACAAGTTTATATCCCTAAATCCGCCACAAATAATGCACCAAAGTGGTGGTGGATCAATGGACTAAGGGCCTATGCTGGTAATATGGTCTATTGACCAAAGAATTATGAGATTGAATCTCAGAAGTGGTCCTGCACTGAACTGTTCTTTTTTTTAAAACAATGTGAATACAGTGGAACCTCGGTTTACGAGTAACTTGGTTTACGAGTGTTTTGCAAAACGAGCAAAAATTTTTAATAAATTTTGACTTGATAAACGAGCGATGTCTTGCAATACGAGTAGTATGGATACACTTTGCTGAGCGTCATGTGATCACAACTGAGCTGATGGTTCTTCTCTCTCTCTCCTTATCTCGCTCGCTCGCCCAGCGCGTCTCTCTCTCTCTCCTTATCTCGCTCGCTCGCCCAGCGTCTCTCTCTCTCTCTCTCTCTCCTTATCTCGCTCTCTCGCTCACCCAGCGCGTCTCTCTCTCTCTCTCCTTATCTCGCAGCTCGCTCGCCCGTCTCTCTCTCTCTCTGGCAATCGTCTCCTATTCTCCGTCTGAGTCTGTGTGCCTCACTCATATAGTCAACATCCGTACGAGCGTATACTGTTTACTACAGCATTGTGACTGTGTGTGTGTGCGCTGTGAAGTGCGAGTCCCCATCTTGCTCCCCAAAACACAAAGCTGAGTCTCAGTACTTTAACACCAGCTTTATTCAGCTTGAAACAGCAACAGCGGTGTTATTTATTGTAGCGGGATCTTTATAATGTTCCTTGTATGACCCATTGACGACAGGCGCTTATAGCATGTCTGCGATCTTTTTGGATGCGCTTATACGGCGAACTGCTACAGCGCTGGGAGACTGCGATTGCTTTGGGATGCTCTTCCGCGTGTCGTCCCGTTGGGTGGAATCCCACATGAGTTTAGAAACTCACACCAGCCATGATTCTTTTTAAAGGTAAAGTGCAGGTTAATTTGTATTATGTATTTTACTTTATATTTTGTATTAATCATTTTTATATGAATAGTTTTGGGTTGTGGAACGAATCATCTGAGTTTCCATTATTTCTTATGGGGAAATTCGCTTTGATATACGAGTGCTTTGGATTGCGAGCACGTTTCCGGAACGAATTATGCTCGCAAACCGAGGTTCCACTGTATATCAATATACGGGTTGTATGGACACAATAATATAACAAATAAATAATAAATACAATTAACATGTGTTATAAAAAATTCATTTGGTCCTTCTGCAATAGTTAAGAAAGATGCACTTAATCAACTAAATGTTTGTTAGCGGAACCCAGCAAGTCTCGCTGCTTCTCGATTTTGATTGATTTGTTTAAAATTAGTGACACTGGTGATCTGCATTCTTTTTCAAAAGTTAACATTTCTGAACTTGAAGTGTTTAAAGCGCCGTGTAAAAAACAGCAGGTGCAAGGGTCATTTTGATGCTAGGCCAGACATAATGTGATCCTTGTCAAACAAAAGGGTCTATTTTTCTCTCATTTGCCCATTAAATATTTTCCTAAAATGACTGGGAAATACCTAGGTGTCTCATGGTAAATGAGAATTTTATATGTATGTCCTTGATCTGCAGTGATTTCCACTTTGCTACTCTCCAGGGTATACACTGATCTTTGCTAATACAAAGCCTCGTGACATCCTGGATAATTTTACAGCACACTGTTGGAGTAATTCTAGTCAGAAAGGTACTCCTATGAAGATTCACTACAGTTCCAAGAATTTTTAATTTGCAGATTGGCTCTTCAGTGGAGTCCCAGAGCCTCAGAAATAGTTTGTAGCCTGCCTTTTCCAGACTGATAAGCATTTTTATTTTTCTGATCTCTTCAAGAATTTCCTTTAATTACATCATTACATACTTGTTGAATCTTTCTGCCTTCAACTTGACACTGAGTGTTAGGATCAAAACAAGGTGAGGTTTATATTGAGCAAAGCTGGCTGTAATCAAGCTTGGCTTTGTTCAATCAGCTGATTCTAATTATCTTTAATTGGGTAATTTCTACAAAACAGGAAAACATTTTTTATAGAACAAAGTCAAGTTGGGGAGCATGCACTTGCAATCCAGGCGATCACCCTTCCCTTTCCAGAAAGGGACGACAAGTCCCGTTTTCCAGTCAGTTGGGATGATGCCAGTCTCCCAAATGGAACCAAAGATTGCTTGCAATGCCAGAAGGACAGCCTTACCAGCAGCCTGGAGAAGTTCACCCCAGATACCAATTTAAAAATGTTTTATTTCTTCACCCATGTGCCCTTTACCTAATAATCAATTTAGACATAAAACCAGAAAGCATTCAGTGTGAGACATTTACAATAATAGAGAAAATCAGGAAAGGGAAATATACTTTTTTTACAAAACTGTACATTATAACTGTACATGTAATTATAATTATTTATAATTTTTGTACATTTAGTTTGTATGTCAGCACTAGATGAAGATAGCTGCTGTTTTTTTAACATCAATTTGCATTGTGTAGTTAATTTTAGATGAATGCTTCCTCTTTCGAATATAAGATTCCTAATCACCTAACTGTATTCACAGATTGGTTGGTTGAGAAAACAAATTATAATTTTCAAATATGTGAGTGATAACAAATGAAAGTTAACCAATTAAGCATAATAACTAACAAATATCGATTGCTCATGTAGTCACTGTTCTCAGTTATTAGCCACTGTTTCCGATAGCAACACATTATTTGCAAATAAAGTGTTAAATAGCTCAGAAATGTGATAACATAGCACTAGGGCAAGCTGATTATAAAAATTGTTCCCACTAATGCAATCACTAATTAGCAATAAAGAACGTAAATCTACTAAGTACAGAAAAACAGTAATAATACTGCAATCATGGCAACACAACCGGCTGTGTTTATACACATAAAAATTCAGATCTTATGCAGAATACTGAAGAGTTCCAGACATGACACAGCTTAAGTAAACACCTTATTCCTAAACATACATTTCCTTTAAACCCACATCTGGAATATTAAACAAAGAGGTTGCATATGTTACCAATAACTCACAAATATGAATAAAATTAATGCTAAATTTCATTATAACAGTTATATACAATCATACTATAATTTATACATTGGGGTTTTAACTGCGTCCTTTTCACAAGAGAGCTAGTTAATCCTTCATTAGATGTTAAGCATAAATCCAGCATCCTCCAGGATGGCATGTTCAACTAAACAAAATTGGCTGCTGCAGGTCAAGACTTGTTGATGCAACTGATTTTTTTAGCTTCAGCCTCTCAAACAAGATTACAGACCACATCTTTTTTCCACATGGGGATATTTCATATTTAAGGCATTTATGATGTAGAATTTGCTTGAAAATAACACAGTGATTATTATGCAGTGTCCCAAGTTTTAAACAAAACTTCCAGCTATCCATGTATGCGGAAATAACAGTAAGTTACTAATATCATGGATCATCTAAACCACATATGTATAAAATGACATTACCCATTAAATGAGTAAATATCAGGACAGAGAGCTTGTCTGTCAAGGTGGTACAAGAGGTACAAAAGATAAAATAGTTTGGCATCTGATAGAGGAAGCCATATTACCTTTTTTCAGATACCCATTAAAAGGTTGCCAAATTCTAAAAAGAAGGAGGTGCCAAGGAAGGTACAATATATAGGTTATCTATTCGAGGAGACCATACCTAGTAAGTTTCCTGGAAGTAAGTATTCTGGGGCACTAGATTGTTAGATCTAGGAGGAAAACGCACCACAGAGGGCATTCTTGTGGTGAGTCTGCTGTTAGGTGTTTTTAAAAAAAGCGGCGATACCCCTACCAGACTTGTTTTAATTGAATATTAAGTATCTGATCATTTAATTAACAGCCTGATGGTGGGGCTGGTAGAGGTAATGAATCTTGATATACTTTAAAGCAGGGAGAGCTGTAAATGCAGGGATGGGTCAACGTTTGAGTGATCAGATGGTAGAAGGTCAGTTTTTGTAAGGATGAAAGAGAGAGAGAAGAGTGTGATCGGGGTGTTGAAGGACCACAATTAATAGAAAAGGATTTTTTTTTACAGCAGAGCAGGACAAGAAGTGGGACTGCCCATCCAGAACCTGTAATTGGTGGCAGTTAACTGCTAGGAATACCTCTTAAAAGTACAGCATTGTGAGGTGAAGCAGCGAGGAACTGTGCTGCCACAGAGAAGAGGTGAAGAGGCCTCTGAGAATACCTAAGGTCTAAAGGTGTGTCAGAGTTGGAACATAGGCAGAGCCAGCTGAAGCAGTAAAGGGGGCTCACTTTTGATAATGTTGGGTGGACTAGTTCCTTCTGACCCAGGTGGCAACTTAGCTGCAGTTCAGAGGTGAATGTGACTATTATGTGGTGGGTTTGTTAAAATCAATTTTAAAGAAACTCATTTTAAAGAGGACTTATTAAGAAGGACTACTGTTTTTTAGCACATTCCTGAATTTTACTTATCTTATTCCTTTAAACTGTTTGGAACCTTTTATCAGTTTATTTGGCTGTTTAATTTGTTGACTTCTGCTCATTTGCATAATAAACTTTGTTACCTTTTTTCACCTTTTAAAACAAAAGTGTTTTATGTCTCTTACTCGTTGCTGTGTCCTTTTGGGTTTTCAAACTACTAGGGGTCATCCAACATTTGAGTGTTGGGCATGTTTCAGCAAGACAACCTCTGACAGTCCTGTTTTTTTTTTTGTTTTTCCCTCTTGAACCATCTATCACTAATAACATACCCGAGGAATGAACCAGCAAATGAGGGCACTAACTCAAAGCAAGGGGTAGGTGCAAAAGCGAACACAGTGCTTTTATTAAAACCAGCAAAAACAGTGATCTCTTCAATAAATAATCCTTAAAAAACAGGTGACAATCCATGAAAAATTAAAAATGAGAGTAAATCAACAGTCATTTGGTCCTTCATGCTATGTCAGATGAGGCCAGCTGTCCTTCTGTCTTCATTTTCTATATCTTCATATTTTCTAATATGATCGTTAAGTAATAACACAAACAATTTTCCCAAAAAATACAAACCAGTGACAAACACAATTGGAAAGCGAGGTCAAAATGAGGTACCTCACAGCAGAAAAAAAAAAAAAAACCTTAGACTTTAAGTCCACTCACCTCTCCACTCCCCACCGTTTATATACAAATCACAAAATATACAAAAAACATGTACACAAAGTTAATAAGCCCATGAGAAATAAGTCCTGATCTGCTAATGAACTGTTGACTTGAGATGATTGTGAACTCGGAATGACAACTTTCCAAGTCATATTCAAAAAATATGTTATATATAATCTCAGCTGCACACCCTTATACATGACCCTAACAAAACTTAAACTATCCCAATTATAAAAAATGTAAACAATTACATTTATATTACCCTGACATTTTTATATGTTTGATTAACACTAGAATTACCAGAGCCTACGAAAAAACTTGTAAATCCATCCCACCTTAAATCGCATCTTAAAATCATTCACAGCTCTCCACCAGCGTCTTTTGTCATCTAAATGTGCTGATAAAAATCAGGCTGCAAGCAGCCGGCTATTCCATCCCCCCACCAACTTAGAACATGCACAAACTTCGCCCAGCTCATGCTTTGATTGATTTTCTGGGAGTGAAGTGGAGTTTTGAATAAAAGTGCAATTGTTGTGTTAGAGTTGTAGCTTTTGTGAAAGTATTTCTTTGATACTTGGATTTCAGGCTTCATACATTATATAGTTTATGCTTACATTTTGTCATCTACTAGTAGAATATAAAAACGTTTCTGTTTTAACAATGTGTTTACACAGATTACTGTAGAAATGGAACAGACATGAAATGCATGTGTTCCAAACAACGATCTATTATTTCCACTCAAAAGCAATTTAAGGTGGGACGGATTTCCGAGTTTTTCCGTCAGCTCTGGTAATTCTTGTGTTAAAGGTGCCATTACAGTATGGATATATCAGCTCTGAAAGTTTTAGTTTTCACTGTACTAAACTACCTGCAAGGGGCTCCTGCCCTGTCTTCAGATTTTTTTTGCATTATGCCCAAGTGATTGCTAGGATAGGCTCTTACTGCCCAAGCTCCATGTTGTGGTAAGTAAGTTAGGAAGATAGACGGATGAAGGCCTGTTATAATGGAATAGTTTTCCTAGACGTGGTCAGAAATATTAGGTCTGTCTCATATAGAAGCAGTTCAGCAGGTGCCACTACAGTCATCGATTTCCTCCACATCTTTTGCTATGTCTTTTCTTATAAAGTATCTAATTTATTTTCTAAAACTAAAGCATGTTCTAGCTAGACAATTGAATAATGTAACTAATAATCAGGGGTGCAAATAACATATTTGGTCTTGTTCTCAGGGGAGAACCTGGAGTTGTTGCTTGGTCCTCACTTTTTTTTAAATACGTTTTTTTCATGACCCACCTCACAGGATAAACACAAAAGAGGGATACCTGGATAACCTGACATCACATGTACTTTAATTACAACTGAGAATGAATAAAACCAGTACAACAAAATATCTGTTCTTTGAAGCCCTGTGTAAATGACCCAGATTATTTGTCCTATTTGATATTTTTTAGATACTTAAATCCCTGAACGAATTATACCTTATAATGTTCATTAGACTCTTATTTTGAAATTGGAAACAGGCAACTTCCGGGAAGGAAGTTCGAACTGCTACTGTTTGCTCACCAGAAAAGGTTAATGAGAAAGTTATCGTTTTCCATCCATCTTTAAATTAGCATCTAGCTGGAAGGCGAACAGCTCTTACGATGTGTCTATGGTAATTTGTGAATAAATGGGTTGGAATACCCCACCATGATCCATTCATCACGATCATTGAGTGCATCGTCTGAATAAAGTCCGGCTGGAATGCTACACCCCGTAGTATGTAGCTTTCTAATGAAATGACTGCTTGTCAAACACTGAAAACCAAATGCTTTTTAAGCACTGACAACAGTTACTGGTATTTAAAAGCACTGAAAGTTATCTTATGTCATCATCATCATCATCATCATCATCACTCCCCTCCTCACTGTCTTCCTCTATTTCAAAAACAGTAGAAGACACAGATGTACTCCTTTCTCCCTGGTTCAGCCTGCAATTAGCTGTTTGCATCCACAAGTCAACAGCTGGCTTTAGGTCAAAGGTTTCTGTTGTGAACTTAGACAACAGGATGTGTATCAGAGATGAGAGGTGAGAGTCTGACAGGCAGGATCTGTACTTGTTTTTTATTATATTCAGATATGAAAAGCCCCTCTCACATGCAGCACTGCTCAAGGGTAGTGTAAGGGACAACAGAAGGACTTTCTAAATGTTGGAGCAACTGCCTGGATTGCTTGTCTTCACTACATTCACCAGGTCATGCACAGAGAAGGCTGCCAAATGTTTTCCTGCTTGCTTTAAAAGTATCCACTCCCTTAAAGTGGAGACTCTGTCAACAGACATGCTGGCCTCATATGTCTCAAGGATGTTACTAAGTATTGTGTTGCCAAAACTGTGGAGGTCTTTCATTTCAAGAGGCCAAGTTGTAGGATCAAAAATTAAAAAGTGATCACATGATTTGAAGGATTCATATCTGCTTTCAAACTCCTTAATTAGAGCTCTCAACACATCAGTCTTGTCCCTGTCAGCATCAGCATGTGACACAGTCTCCTTCCTGTACTTACCCTCACTGTCCATCAGTAGTGTCAGCTGTCCAATAGCAACCATAGGCTCATTACATTCACCAATAGTCAGATTCTCTTGCTGGAACCTGCAGCAGGTGAACTGTAACATGTTCCCAATATCAAGCATGTTGGCTAGAAAACAACAAAAAAGCTCTGTGCAGATGTGCTTTAGGCTACTGTCATCACTTGTTGCTACTTGAATCTGAATGGCTGGTAACATTCTCCATATTTTCAACAGAGTCTCCTGTCTCCATGTAGACCATCTGATATTGTTAAACTTTCCAAATTTGACAAAAGCAATGCTTTCTCCTCATAGATCTGCTTTAGTTGTGCAATTCGCTTTGCACCCCCTTTCTGTAAGTAAAAGCTTAGCAACTTCACCATGGATTGATTAAATGACTCACAGTATGGGACTATGCGATTAGCTGACTTGGCACAGTTCTCCAGGGTGTGGGTGGTGCACACCATCTGAAATAATTTTGGAACGACCCCGCTGTAAATTCCAACGTTGACAGCAGCTCTGTCAGTGCATACTGAGACCAGCTTCATCTTCCACTCTGCTAAACCACAAGTATGAAACAGTTGAACAAGTCCGTCCACTATGTCCTGTGCTGTTCGATTGGCCCCCAGGTTAATTATTCCAAGGAAATCTGAGCTGAATTGTCCGTTGCTGGACACAGAAAAAATGTACACAATTTCCTGCTCCATTTTTGTTATATCTTCTGGTCCATCGAAGAGGACATCCCAAAATTCAGCTGATTTCAGTTTTTCACTCCAATCTGAAGTTATTGTCTGTACGATGCACTGCATGATACGACCCCCACCTTCTCGAGAATAATAAGCGGTCCTGACAATAACTCCAAGCCTCTTGAGAAGTGGAATATCCTACTCATATGAACACATAGGACATGCATGTTTTGCTTTTTGAAAGGCCAACAAAAAACGTTACTCAGTGCTTGATGCTGTTCTTCAGTAAGCTTTTCTTGCCATCTGTTGATCGGACCACTGGGCCTCTGGCTGTGCATGTTATCAACCACTTTTACTACTTTCTGGTGCTCTCTACTATTTGCATGCTTATCAAAAGCTGGAATGATTGAAGTTAGTATCTGTATAAAAGGCACTGTTTTCATCCGCCACAGTGGGATTTTCACAACATAGTTTGCACCACATTTCAGTGTGGGTGTCATTCATTTGAAGCCAGCCGACCTCCTGCAGCCATTTTTCCGAGAATGCACACTTCTTTTGCAGTACAGGTTCAGACTGGCGTTTCTTTGGAGATGGAGGAACACCAGAGTAATTGCTTAATGGAGCTTGCTTCTTGGACATTTTAATGAATGAAGAAAGTTATAAAAGCAGTGGCTCATACTGCAGTCCAATGTTTAGCACATATCTTTTCTAAAATCTTAGGTATGCAAACACGCATTACAACATTAGATCTGGTGCGCATTTTTTATTTTGATAGCGCATGCACACCTGTGCACCACTTATGTGCACCCCTGCTAATAATGCTTATTGGTAAGTCCTTGCATATTATGGTCATATCAAGCGTCCCAAGAAAGGTAGGCTTTATCTAATTTGGTTTTAATATGTCAGCACCAGACCAACAAACATTTTAATATGAAAAAGTGACACTGTGAATCAATATGAGTTTTGTTTTGTTTTTTTTTTTTGTTTTTTTTTTTTGCATTTTTCAATTATCAGCCCTCTATTTAGATTCTTTTAGGTACATTGTGAGTGCTGATTTAGGAAATGTCTAAAAACTTTCCTAATATCAGATATTTAAGGTTAGATAGATAGATAGATAGATAGATAGATAGATAGATAGATAGATAGATAGATAGATAGATAGATAGATAGATAGATAGATAGATAGATAGATAGATAGATAGACTCCACTTTTTGAAGGATGCCTCCTCTGAAGGACAGGGTCAGTTGAACATCACATTTAATATGAAAAACTGACACTGTGAACCTATTTGAGTTTTGTTTTTTTTTTTTTTTTTTTTACATTTTTCAATTATCAGCCCTCTATTTTCTACTAGCAAAATACCCGCGCTTCGCAGCGGAGAAGTAGTGTGTTAAAGAAGTAATGAAAAAGAAAAGGAAACATTTTGAAAATAACGTAACATGATTGTGTATGTAATAATTTTGTCACTGTTATGAGTGTTGCTGTCATCTAGGATTTGATCATCATCATTTTGAAATCACATACTTTCAGGTTTCATAGCATTTTGTAGCTTTTCTCTTTTGTTATAATTAAACTACTATACATTGCTATAGCCAATAAACATATGCATGTAATGTTGGAATTGTCACAAAATATTGAAATGATTAAACATTTACGAAATGGCAAAAACACTTTAAGTATTGCTTCAATTTACAGAGTAGTAAGAGCAACAGTGAATGATATAAAGCGTGATGCCAACAAAATTGAAAAACATGTTGAAAATGGAAACCACTGATGGTAATGTTATTCTGTACTAATGTTAATGTTCTTCTGCATTGTAATTTTCTTTTACAATTCTTTTATAGTTTGTTTTGTTAATATATTTTGATGTGCAGGCATGTGCAGGAGAGAAGAAAGGACAGAATGCTGTATAAGTGATAGGACTGGGTAAAGGGCTTCTGCTCTATGAGGGGTGGACATGCCTCTTAGGAGATGAGTGATAGGAGAAGTTCAAACAAAAAGGAAGGTGTGGCAGAAGGAAGCTTTGAGTAAGGAGTCAGAAGACAAAAAGCAGGAGTGTCTGTGGTATTGCGAAAAAAGGAACGTGAGTGGCAGAAGATAAACTGGTTGATATGAAAAGCTTTCTTTTATTGTTTTTGGAGGTGTGCTTGGTAACCCAGATAACTGACAGGGTACCATTTATAATGCAACAAAGACTCTACGTAATGCGTATTTGCTTATTCATTACAATATTATATAAATTGATTCATTTTGTTAATGCTATATTATATCTTTTTAATATAGTTTTTTTTTGTAAATTAATATGACTATTCACTAAACTAATGTACTATATGTCATTTTTAAGGTAGCTGTTCTGTTATCCGTCTTTTTCTTTATACAGTACGTCACAGCCTCTGCCCTGACCCCTAATGGATAATCAAGGTTTTACTGTAGCTGTAGCAGTCATTACAGCAGCATGCACTGATTTGCTTTATAAATAAACTTGGATTAAGATGTTTGTCATATAAATACTACTATTACTACTACTACTAATAATAATAATAATAGACAGAAAGCATCATTTCACTGGAAGCAATTGGAAAAGTTAAATAGATATTCAGTATATTTATGTAATATACTGAAGTGGCACCCATAAACTGTAGTGCACCATCTGCTTATATAGTTATATCATGCTTTAATTCCTAAAATCACAGTTAAATGTATGGAAAAGCATGAGAAGAACAAGAAGAAGTCAAGAATATGTGCAAAAGGTTCAAAATGTCACAATTGATCTGGGGCATGCTTAGCCTCACTATTCCTCCTGGCTCAAGTCAATATTAATGGATTTTTCTACTAACTATAACTGCACATTTAACAGCTGTAAAAATGACAGGAGCCACTAGTGAAGTTCTAGCCTGATCCCTTGGTCCAAATGTAGTTTAGTTCCTGACCTAGATATAATTCCTGACAGAATCAGAAGTGACATCTGAAGGATAGGCATTGGCGTGACTGTCAGGAAGAAAAGAGTTGTGATAAGAGAGATACAGGAGGTTTTAGAAAGGACTTGTAGTTTAGTACTGTGGTGGGAGTTGGACCGTCAGTCCCACCAAGTAAACAAAAGACTGACTTTTGCAGGTGGTTTGTTTCCTGTTTTTTTGTGTTGCCCTTCCTTTGTAGATTCCTTACTCATATGTATCTTGTATAAAAGATGTTTTTTTCAATTCTCCTTAGTCCCACTGCAGGCTTAGGGGTGACTGAAGTTCTCCTCTATTATTCAGTCTCTATATGTACACACACACACATATATAAATATACATTCAATTAAATATGCTTCTTTGAGATATTCAGTGTTGAGATTTAAAATTATAAACCTTTAATGAAGTTCCTTAAATTATTAATGCACAAACTGCATGATTCTTGGTATACTACATTTTCTAAAATAAATATATAATAGAAGCTTGATTTAAAATATAGCTATTAGATGTCAGTTACAAAAGGTAATTTAATATGATGAAAAAGCATACAAAAGTGTGGTATAATGAATCTAAGAGATAAAAAGATTTTTGATCACACAAAGCCAAATCTGACTTACTGAGATGTGAAGCATTTTACTTAATTGACTCTGTTCTTGCGTATTTCACAATCATATTAAAATCCAAAGAAGTGAGTTTGCTTCTACTTTCTTTTTCATTATAGTAGAAGGATGGCTCAGATCAATTTTTCACACAAAGTGCATGTTATCTCTTTTGTCAAAAACATCAACAAAACATTGGAAGAAATTAAAAACAAGGTTCAAGTCTTCATGGACTTTTGTCTGCAAATGTGCCTGAAATTTCAATGCTTTTCACAGTACAAAATTGGGAATGTCATTTAATAACAGCTATGCATGAAAAAGAATGTGAGAGGAAAAAATGATTATTGGTCATCATAGAAACAGCCCACTAGACTCCACCGTCCACAATGCAAATAACAAGGCTAGGAGAACCTTCTTTTTTAATCAGCTTAAAGGAATACTCTACCCCAGGGGCAGATCTTTATGGGGGGCATAAGGTGGCATTTGCCACCCTAGCAAAATTATGTGCCACCTGATTTGCCCCTGATGTTAATATAATGTATATATCAAGAAACTGTAATTAATAACTAAGCCTCATAAAAATTCTTTGAACATAAAGTATGTTCTGAGCTCAGCTTTCCATGTAATGTTTTGTTCTAGACATAACTTGCATCTTCTGGGCCTTTTTTTTTTTTGCCACTGCGAATTTAATAGCGCACTATTTGTGAGATTGAGATTGTCTGTTTTGGGTGAAAGAATGTGGTAATGTTAAAAATAGCATTTCCTCCTCTGCTCTGTGCTTAGGTGAATTTAGTATTAAAGACTGTGGTATACTCAAAACAGAAGTAAATCCATTATAATTCTATGTTTTATATTTACAGCATTTTACACTTTGTTCTGTTTATTATTTTTTTGTTTTATGCAAGTGGTTTGAGAAATCCATTTTACCCTCAAGTACTTGTCATTGCACACTGCATTTTCTATACATTTGGCGGCGTGGTAGAATGCAGCAGCTACTCTGGATCCCAAACAGGGTGCTTTTTAATATTTTTTTATATTTGTAGTCAAATGTGTTACAACAACTTGGGTATGAGAGACATGCAAAGACTCGTGTACAACTGCTGTGCTCTTTTGAAAATCAACGAAAGATTTAAGGATAACAACTTCACTGATAATGCACAGCCTGTTCCGCAAGCCCACCCTTGAATCCCCTGCAGTGCTCATCCCAGCGAAGAGACACTGAAAGCAGTGCAAGCAAACCCAGAAGTGCAGTAAGCAGGGAGGCGTCCAGGTTAAGCTAAAGGCTAACCCTACCAGATCGGCAGTCCCATCCACCATACTGGCAAACTTACGTCCACTGGAAAACAAACTTAGCCACATCCGATTACAGAGAGCTGCACATCGTGACATGAGGGACTACAGCGTGTTTATTTTCACAGAAACCTGGCTGAACAACAACATTCCCAAAGTGGCCTTCAGCTATTGGGTCTGGATGCTATCCGCACGGACAGAGATGCCAGGAAATCCGGAAAAATATGCAGTAGTCAGTGTGTTTATATCAACACTGAATGGTGTGGAAACGCAATTATGATCACCAAACACTTTTCATCACTGGTGGAATTCGTAGCAGTGAAGTGCAGATCTTATTATTTGCCATGGGAGTTTAGCGTTATTGTTATTGTGGCAGTGTATATTTCCCCCGAAGCTAATGCTAAGGAGGTGCTGCGTGAGTTGTATGAAGCCTTCAGCAAACTGCAATCTTGCTACCCTGTGAGATTTTTTTGTGAACATCGAGGACTTCAACTGTGCTGCCCAAATTCCACCAACATGTCCAGTTCTCAACCAGAGGAGCTAATATATTGGACTTGGTCTTCACAAACACCAGATCTGCATACAGAGAAACCCCCCATCCCCACCTCGGATTCTCTGACCATGCTACGGTAATGCTCACTCCAGCACAGAGATAGGGACAAGTCACATATGATCAAGTCCAAGCAAGTTTCAAGTGTTAACCATCAAGTCTCAAGTCAAGTCTCAAGTCACAGTTAAGACAAATCAAGCAAGTCAAGTCAAGTCAAGGGTTCACCCTAAGCAAGTCAAGTCGAGTCCTGATAAGTTTCAAGCCAAGTCAAGTCAAGTTGCAGTACTAAAACAAACAGAGGTTAAATTTTCGATACGTTTATTTTTGCACATAAAATTTTTTACAGAAAAGATTAACTTATATACATACAGTATATTATGTATCTTATTTGCATTGCTATATTTAAATTATATGAATATCTGTGCTACATTAATATCTGAAAATAAAATTGTGTTGCTTACACAAAATGTTTAAAACTAAGAAATCCAGTCTAAAATGTATAATGCAATTTAATCTGAAAGGATTAGTTTACTTTGACAACAACAATGTACAGATAATGTACTCACCCCCTTGTCATCCAATATGTTCATGTCTTTCTTTCCTCAGTCATAAAGAAATTGTTTTTTTTTGTTTTGAGGAAAACATTTCAGGATTTCTGTCTATATATAATGGATATGTATGGCGCCCCAAGTTTGAACTTCCAAAATGCAGTTTAAATGCAGCTTCAGAAAGCCCGAAATGATTGGTTATTTTACAAACAAATTGACAATTTATATACTTTTTAGCCTCAAATGCTGGTCTTGTCTCCTCTCTGTGCAGTCTGTGTGATTCGGGTAAATACAGTTAATAGATGTCAAAAAAACAACAATCTCTTTTATATCTTTAATGTCAAAAACATCCTGCAATGCTGTTTTTACCTTTTTTTGTAGAGGGCATTTAAGCTTCTATACATGTTAACTGTGTAAACACTGTGTCTGCACTTTTGCTGCAATCTAAGACTGTATTTACCCGAATCACACAGACTGCGCAGAGACAACACAAGACCAGCATTTGAGGTTAAAAAGTATATAAATTGTCCATTTGTTTAGAAAATAACCGATTGTTTCGCTAGATAAGACTCCTCCTCCTCGGCTGGAATCGTTTAGAGTCTTCTGAAGCTGCATTTAAACTGCATTTTGGAAATTCAAACTTGGGTGCCATACATATCCATTATATAGAGAGAAATCCTGAAATGTTTTCCTCAAAAAAACAATTTTTTAATGATCGAGGAAATGTTTTATATATGATGCTTTAATACTTATGCTGTCCATTATAAGGCACAGTAGGGGATTTATCCACTCTTTTTAATCTAACGTTAGTGATGAATCTCGTTAATTAAAATGAACGGATCTTTTTCATTTCAGCAGAATATAAATATAATGTATGTTAATATAGCCCAGTGATGAAGTTATGAAGCTTAATCGTCATCTCTGCGGTGGACGCGCAATATACACGTTTCATACATAATATATAATCTGATATATTTGTTTTCTATTTGAACTGGTTTCATTGTTATACAGCACACAACATTTTGTTTTTATTGTGAGTGTACACAAAAAAATTATAGACACTTAACGTAACCGATTCGAACGATGAAATTATTCTTGTCTGTATGACCAAAAAGTTTTGAACGAGTTATTGAAGGAGAAGTGATTGCACCGACGCTTTCATCTTAGATTTTCATGCAATATAACGTTACACGAGCTGCCATTCAACTAACCACACGCAGTCAGTCCATACAAACGCTTGAAAATGCGCACGTTTAATATAG
The DNA here is from genome assembly GCF_016835505.1 of Polypterus senegalus. Classification (NCBI taxonomy): domain Eukaryota; kingdom Metazoa; phylum Chordata; class Cladistia; order Polypteriformes; family Polypteridae; genus Polypterus; species Polypterus senegalus. The sequence continues at coordinate 48,677,793 of NC_053163.1, forward strand.
ACATTATAGTTTACATGTAATATCGAGAAGCCCTTTCATTTCAAGTTGCACTCAACATTAAAATGTGGCTACGCCACTGGTAACGTTATAGCATTTTATTTATGAATTGATCATCACATTTTTGATAAAAAAAACATGCAACCAAGGCCAAATTATGACAAACAGAAAAGATTAATTTAATTAATTAGTAATCGTTTTATTAAATTGACTATAAAGAATTCGACTTTCTTACCTTTCCTTGTGGTTTTTGAAGTGCCGGATGAAATCTGATGTTGTGGTTGTCGTGTCTGATACTCTCGCGTTGCATTCTCTGCATCTGGCAAATCTTTTTTTGTTAGTACGGTCTAGTTCAAAATCCTTATAGCCAAACGTGACTATATGAGGAGCTCAACTATTGTCTGCCATGTTTGGCACGGTTTGAGTTGTGCAGCGTTCTTCTTCTTCTTCTTGGTAACGTTAAGAGTTGTGCAGCCTTAAGGGCGCAGGCGCCAATTATGGTGCTGCTGAGTCATAATTATTTTATTAAATTATTTTATTTTATTAAACAAATTATATTTAAAAGTTCAAGTCATTGTCGAGTCTTCCACTTTAAGTCAAGTCTCAAGTCACTTACTCTCAAGTCAAAGTCAAGTCAAGTCATTTTCCTCTCAAGTCAAAGTCAAGTCAAGTCATTTTCTTACTTCAATCAAGCAAGTCTCAAGTCCTGAAAATTGTGACTCGAGTCTGACTCGAGTCAAGTCATGTGACTCGAGTCCCCTATCTCTGCACCAGCATACATCCCACTGCTGAAGAAAGCAAAACCTGTAACAAATTAGATCAGAACATGGCCAGAGGGAGCTACTGAAGCCCTGTAGGATTGTTTTGAGTTCACAGACTGGAACATCTTCGAAGAAGCGGCGACCACTGGCCAGCACACGGACATTAATAAGCCTGCCGCGACTGTGTCGGGATACATCTACAAATACAATGAAGATGTCACCATCATCAGAACTGTTACAATGCGCACCAACCAGTTCACAAACTGCTGAAAACACGGGATGCTGCTTTCAGAGCAAACAACAACATGGGGCTCAGAGCAGCAAGAAGCAACCTGTCCCGGGGCATCAAGTTGGCAAAACATGAATATACAATGAAAATCAACAATCACTTCACCTGTTCGGTAGTTGCACGGTGCATGCAGCGGGGTATCCAAGCCATTACTGACTACAGGATCCTGCCATGTGTGTGCGTTACCGACACCTCTCTTCCAGATGCACTCAACTTCTTCTACGCCAGGTTTGAGTCCCAGAACACAGAGCCAGCACAAAAGACCACCTCCCCACACCAGTGTGAGAAAAACTCTCACCAGGGTCAACCCACACAAAGCTGCTGGACCTGATAATATACCCAGACATGTGCTCAGAGACTGCACTGACCAGTTGACTGATGTCCTTGTAGTCATCTTCAAAACCTCCCTAAGTCAAGCTGTCGTCCCTCAGTACTTCAAGGTCACCACCATCAGACCTGTTCCAAAGAAGGCCACAGCTTCAGAGCTAAATGATTACCGCGCAGTAGCATTTACACCAATCATCATGAAGACCTTTGAGCGGCTAGTCCTGAGCCACATTAACTCTTTTAGGGCGGGTGTCGACTTTTGTCGACAGGAGGGGCTGAGGGCGGATGTCGACAAAAGTCGACATCCAGGGATAGAGGGCGACAATCAGCTGTTAATGGCGACAAAACCCATTGTCACGTCACAGGCATTCCCTCTCTGCTTGGAGGACTGTTAATCTCGTTGGCTCAGCAACTAATCCTTGCGTGTGCGCGAGTTGCGATATGTAAACAAATAGAAACAAAGGCAAGATGGCATCAACATCTCATGCGGGAGCGAAGCGAGTTCAAAAAAGAAAATACTCGGCCGAAGAAACTTTGCGCATTATCGCGGAGTCGGACTCTGATTTGTCAGATTCCGATTTCTTTGATAGTGATCAGGAGATCGAGGAAGAAATTGCGGAGCAGGCATCAGCCGATCGGAGACCAGCCGATGCCACCGCAGCTGCTCGGCTGGCAGCTGAGCGCATTCGCGCTGTCGGTGCACCTACGGCAAGGTTCGCTTGGGAGGAATACCCAGACATTGATCCTTGGGAGCCGAACTGGCTACCGGACTTTACAAAAAGGCACGGCTTGCTGCTGGACACCACCGATCACACGCCGCTGGACTATTTCAGGCTGTTTTTTCCTGAGGCAGTTTTTCAACTGATAGCGGATGAGACGAACAGGTACGCAGAGCAATTTTTTGAATCACAGGAGGCGCTTGCTCCGCATTCTCGTTTTTCAAAGTGGAAACCCACAACCAAAGACGAGATCAAGGGCTTTGTGGCATTGCAGATAGAGATGGGACTGGACTGGCGATATAATTTCAGGGAGCACTGGTCCAAACGTACTTTGTCACCTGGTGGCTTTGGACAGGTTATGCCCCGTGATCGGTACGTGCTGCTGCAAAGCTTCATTCACTTTTGTGATAACAAGAAGCAAATCCCGAGGGGTGAGCAGGGCTATAACCCGATGTATAAAGTTCAGCCCCTGCTTGACATAGTGGAGCCAACTTATAAACAATTTTATCAGCCTGGCCGTGATTTGTCTGTGGATGAGTCCATGATAAAATATAAGGGACGGCTTTTTTTCCGTCAATATATGCCAGATAAGCCCACCAAGTATGGCATCAAGGATTTTGTATTGGCTGAAGCAAGCACTGGTTTCTGCCTAAAAGTAATTACTTACACTGGTAAGCATTCTTTTCAGAGGAGAACTGTCCTTTGACAACTCAGGTTGTGCTGGAGCTGCTTCAGGGCTATGAACATTTTGGACATGTTGTGTACATGGACAATTTTTATAGTTCACCAGAATTGTTCATAGAGCTACAGAGCAGGGGAATTGGAGCTTGTGGCACAGTGAGGGTGAGCAGGAGACACATGCCTTTACAGTTGAAGCCAGAGAGGCTGAAAATGAAAAAGGTGACAATCCTGTTTTTATGCGGGCGGATAACTTGGTGGCATTGACATGGCATGATGTCAAACGGGTGACTTGTATTACTACAGTTCACACCAACAATTTGTGTGAGAAGGTAATTCGTTCTAAGGGAAACCCAGAAGGTAGAAAGCTGGACAAGCCTGTTGCACTTGAAGAGTACAACTGCAAAATGGCTGGAGTTGATCGACTGGATCAGATGCTGGGGTCATATGCTTATGGCCATAAGTCCACCAAGTGGTACCACACTGTGTACCATCGCATCCGTGAGATTGCACTCACAAATGGATATATATTATTCAAGCAGGCAAACAGTGACAGTACTATGACTGCGGCAGATTTCCGCAAGAAGGTGGTGGACAACTTGCTGGCAGAATATGTTGGAGTGCCTTTGGCAAAGCGAGGAAGGCCATTACAAAGAGCAGTGCCAGACAGGCTGACCGAGCGCCACTTTCCTGCAAATTATGAGGACAAAAAGTACAAGCCTGACTGTGTTGTGTGCAGCAACAGACTATTGAAAAAGAGGCACCAGTGCAACACATATTGCAAGCAGTGCAACGTGGCGATGCACGCAATTGGATGCTTTGAGCGTTACCACACTTTGCAGGACTTTGCCTTGTGAAATTTACAATATGTGAAATAATAATATGTTAAATTATATAGTATGCAGGCTCATACAAAATGCAAAACAGTTATGTTGTTCAAAAATAAATATTTTTTGTTTCTTTGATAAGTTAAACAATTGTTTTGTGTTCTTTTTGTAAAAAAAGGTTTTTAGAAAAATATTCAGCCCTGGGAGAAAAGAAAAAAAAAAAAAAATTAGCCCTAAAAGAGTTAAGAACAAGCTCCCCCCCACACTGGACCCACTGCAGTTCGTGTACAGCACAAACCGATCAACAGACGACGCAATCTCACTTCCACTCCACCTGGCCCTATCACACCTGGAATACTGCAACACCCATATGAGAATATTGCTCATTGACTTCAGTTCAGCATTCAACACAATCATCCCTCAGCAGCTGATTGGCAAGCTCCACCTGCTCGGACTGAACACCTCCACCTGCAGCTCGATCCTGTACTTCCTCACTGGGAGACCCCAGATAATCCAGCAATATCAGCTCCAACACCATCATGCTGAGCACAGGCGCCCCCCAGGGATGTGTGCTGAGCCCGATGCTCTTCATGCTGCTGACCCATGATTGCATCTCCAGCTCTAGCACGAAACAATCAACACCACAGTTGTAGGGCTCATCAAAAATAATGGTGACGTGGCATACAGAGAGGAGATGCAACGGCTGGCAGTCTGGTGCAAGGACAATACTCTGTCTCTTAATGTTGCCTTCATAAAGACCAACGCTGGCCACTCCACGCTCAGCTTCAACAGCATCACAGTGGAGAGAGTGAAGAGCACCAAATTCCTTAGTGTTCACATCACAGAGGACCTCTCCTGTACCAGCAACATTGGTTCCCTGACCAAAAGAGCCCAGCAGCACTTGCACTTTCTGTGTCGACGGAAGTAAGTACACCTCCCCAAACCCATCCTCACCACCTTCTACAGAGGCACCTTCGAGAGCATTCTGACCAGCTGTATAACAGTCTATTACAGGGTATGGAAACTGCCACGCCGCCGACTGCAGAGCCCTTCAGAGGATTGTGCGGACACCTGAGAGCATCATAGGCAGCTCTCTACCAAGCCTCCAAGACATTTACACCTCCCGCTCCCTACATAAGGCCACCAGCATTGTGGCCGACCCCTACCTCCCCTCCCATGAACTGTTTAACCCTCTTCCATCAGGAAGACTGTGCCATAGCTTCTTCCCCCAAGCAGTTTGACTTCTGAACACCATGCTGCTCCCTTTTGCACTGGACTGTCCTCCACAAATTGCTCCACCCTATTTAATGCCCTTGGCTGCTTCTTATACCTACAATGTTTATGCCTACAGAAATGGTTGGATGTGCAGTGTGAGATGTTTACAAGGGCACCAAGGGAGCTTCAGCACATTAGCGATACACACTTGGCTTGCAGACATGTCGCAATGTAAAGGCCAGACTGCCTGCTGTTGTTAAAGTGCTTGAGAAAATTCAATATGAGAACAATCCATGGAGAGCTATTGAAGCAGGAGGAATACTAGTCCAAATTGATTTGAATTTTGTAGGGTGTCTTGCAGTGTTCAGGAAGGTTTTAGGCGATTCAAAATTTTTGTCAGACATGCTATAGTCAGAACCGCTTGATCTTTCTAAGGCTGTTGATTTAATTCAATCATTGAAAGACACAATGGCACATTATGGTAGCAATGCCTATTTTGATGATATTTGGAGTTGACACATGTGAAAGAAGTAGTATTTCTACAGTCCAGTACTTCACCAAGCAGTCATTGAAGGTAACAGGAAAACTCAAAGATTATGTTGTTACCACCACCTTGGACAGCATTTAGAACCAGGCAGCAAATATGCTTTTCAAGTCAAAGTGTACCTCCCAGTTATCAATAGCATTTTTGGAGAAATGGAAAGGCTTTTTTCTAGTACCAACTGCTTATCATGATTGGTATTCAAGCTCTAAATCCATCTAGCTCCCTCTCTAAGAGAGAAGGATGTTCTTCTTTTGGCTAACGCTTATGAGTATTATGAATATTGAACCATGAACTTCACCAAATAAAGAGTGCCTTAGAAAAACAAAAAGAGTGGTGAAAAAAATCCTGCCTCTGTTGGATCCATACCGGGATGTGTTCTCTGAGTTGTTAAAGGTTGTGTAAGACAGCTGTGGTATTACCAATCAGCAGTGCATCTTGTGAATGGTTTTTCAGTCCTAAAGCTAATAAAGAACCATTGGTGATTTACTATGACAGAAAGTAGATTGTCTTATTTGGCTACATTAAGCATTGAGTCCAAATGCTAAAAATATTTGAATTTGGTTGACTTTGTGAAAATATTTGCTGAACAACATGGTGATCGTTATATTCAGCTCTTATAGTTGAATTTTCTGTAGTTGTAATTGTCAGATGAAATGAACACTTTGTTAGGAACAAGTTCTTTGCTGCAGATATCTGAACAATTTCAAAAACAACATGATACTTCATTTTTTAAATGTACATCAAAATTATTGAACATATTTGTCTGTAATGTCTTTTAGGGTGAGAATTGTAAAATATGCTAATCAAACAATAAACTGCTGATTGCTACTGTCAGTCTGGACTTATCTTTGTAATTATTGATTTTATTTACCTCATAAATGCACCTGCCTCAAATATGTACACCATGCACAGTATGTGCATCTGAAAGAATAATATTTTAATGTTGTGCTCCTCTTAAATATCTTCCTGCCACCATCTTGCCACTCCGTGTAAAATTCACTCAAGTCTTAGTCTTGGTCTGCTGTTAGTCCATAGCTCTGGAGCACACTGCAACAGCACTAAACCTGAAAGTTGATCTTGTTAACAAAAATATGTACTAAGCCTAGATCAGCATTGTATCATGATAAAACATTAAACAAATGATGATAAAAATGAAAGAAAATTAAATGATAAAATTGTCATGCCTAAAATGTATTAATGGCATGTTTCTGACAACTATGTGTCATATTAATTTAAAGGTCTTGAGAATGTGTTAATAAAACTAATACTAAATTATTTTCGCACTCACTTACTAGATAGTTAAATCACAATGGTATAATATAGTCTTCATTTATTGTAACAGTTTTTTGTAAGTCCTAAAAAGAATCAGAACAATGGTAAATTTTGATACCAATAAGTCACAAAATAATAATTATTGCTGTCAGATCTTTGTATTCTTTCCCTTAAATCAAATGAAATCCTGCACTATAGAACATTTTAAAATCCTGAAAGAGAATTAAGGCAGACAATTGGCCTGAGTTACAAAAACATAGGCAATAATTTTCTTCACTGCCTGTGAGTCCCCACAAGTTAATTTTCTCCATAAATGGAACGATCATAATATTTTCTCATGCTTAGTGCTCTTGGCTTGCTTTCCCTTATCCTAACTTACTTTGCACTTCCTTACCATTCCTTACCATTTCTCAGCACTACCCTAAAAATTAATGCCGATAATTGTATATGTGCATCTACTGTACATATCAATCTTGCACTATGTTTGTTATATTTTAAATGAATGATATCGATAAATATTTATAAAGCTCTGACATGTGGCCTATACTACATGACATCCTTATACAGTTGTATGGTTTCAATGTAATTAAGTAAGGAACTCTAAGTAAAAGATAGTTGTTGACAGGTATTCTAAATTACATTTGTTTGATAATTAACACTAGAATCCCTGAAGCCTATGAAAAAACTTGTAATCCTGGGACACCTTAAATTCCGTCACACCTCCCCATCAGCATCTTTTGTTTTGCAAATGTTTCGATCAGCACTGGCAGCAGGCAGCCTGCTACCCCATCCCCCAACATTGAAGCTTTAGTCGTGCATCAAATTCTCCCAGCTCATATCTGTTTATCTGGGTGTGAGTTGCCTTGAATTATATAATATATTGTTATTTGGAACACATACATTTCTTGTGTATTCCATCTCTACAATGATCTGTGTAAATGTTGAATGACAGGAAATGTGAGGCAAGAAATTTTGAACACATAACTAGAACAGAAACATTTTTCATGTTCTACTAATAATTGGCTAAATGCTGACGTGAAGTGTATAATGTGTGAAGTTTGAAGTAATATAAATATCAAATATCAAATAAACTCTTTTACAAAAAGCAAAGTGCAACAGGAGCTTCCACCTGCAGTTAAAATCATTTGCATATGAGGTAGCATTGCACACGTACTTTGTTAGCATGCCTGTGTCTATCAAACACAGGAAACTCTGCAGTCTACTTGTGACTTTATGCTGTAGGAAGATAAGTAAATAAATCAAGGTAAATAACATTTGATCTGGCTTTTATATAAGATACATATAAATGTTTTTTTATATAAAGACCATTACAAAACATAATTACAAGATGACGCCTGATCTCTTGTTGCATTCAAACAGTGCCATGTTTCACCTTTACACTTGGTGCAGCTGCATTGTTCTTATGTGTGAGTGGATGTTTCTTTTGGGGAGGGCTTCTGTTTTTTTTCTCCGATGTAGAACCCTCATCCTTGTCTGAGTTCACCTCTGTTATAACAAGTCTTTACTTGAAAACTAACAGTGCCAGATTGGGGGGAGCGTGAATGTGACTAAGAGAATAAAACAAAAAATAATAATAAAACAAATAAATAAAAAATGTATTTTGAATAAAACAAAATGGTAACTTTTACAAGAACCATAAATTTAAACCAGCTGTCTGTTAAAGAATCAAATAAATCAAATGTATGTTTTTATCCTATAGTAGTAATAATAATAGCTGGTCACTACTCAAAACAATTAATGCATCAAGTACCAGGGATCAAACCTGCAACTTCTCAATGCAGAGACAACAGTTCTTACCTCTATACCAGCCAAGCAGATATATGTGTGAGTGTGTCATACCCTATCCCAATTATTTTTACTTTGGTTAAATTCTAGAAAAAAAGTGCACTTGTTTTGTTATATCTGTGTCTTTTGTGAAAGTGTTTATTTGATATTTGGACTTCAGTCTTCACACATTATACACTTCACGTCAGCATTTGGCCAATTATTAGCAGAACATGAAAAAAGTTTTTGTTCTGGTTATGAGTTCAACATTTCTTGCCTCACGTTTCCTATTATACAACATTTACAGAGATCACAGAACACGCATGTAATGTATGTGTTCAAAATAATGACATATTATTTTCCCTATACAATTCAAGGCACCTTACACCCAGATAAACAGACTTGAGATGGGAGAACTTGTTAAATGACTAAAACTGCAGTGGTGGGGGGGATGGGATAGCAGGCTGCTTGTGCTGATCGACACATTTACAAAATAAAAGATGCTGATGAGGAGGTGCGAGGGAATTTAAGGTGGCCCGGGATTACAAGTTTTTCATAGGCTTCAGGGATTCTAGTGTTAATAACATGGCCTCCTTTCTTCACACACAATTAAAATGCATTATGCCACAATTAAGAAAAGTAGCAGTAAAAACTAGATTAATGTTCCAAGAAGTCACAATTATTGTTTTGACTCCTGGTGTCCATTGCTGTCACATGACCAGCTACTTTGCAATACATAATGTCGTTATTTTCATTACAATATGGTGATGTCCAGCATTCTCAGCATTCTGAGGCATCCTTTAGTAGAGCAAAGACACATTCTAAAAGCTGTTAGTTCATTAACAAAAAGTCTACTTCACATAAAAGGTGTCTGGAATGGATTGAGCATAAATAGTGGACTCAAGAAATCCAGGGCTCAGGGGCTAAAAAGAGATTTGGACATAACTAATACCCTGAACCAATTTTTGATTGATTTTCCCTCCCACTGCCACCTTCTTCCAATGACCAGTCTTCCCACACCATCCCTACTACATCAATAACTATTACCACATCAACTGGAATGGCTAGTGATGAGTCCACCTCTGACCATCAGTATGGGAAGTCCATAAATGAAGACCAAGTAAGGAAACTACACAAAAGAAGAGCTGTGGGTCCAGATGGAGTAAGTCCTTGAGTTCTTATGGCCTGTGATATCCTTTGCCACCTGTTTAGTTTGTCTCTAAGGCTCTAGAAAGTGCCACTACTGTGGAAAACACCCTGCATTGTTCCTGTTTAAAAGAAGGCAGGTGTGTCTTCACCTAATGACTACAGACCAGTGGCACCTACATCTCACATCATGAAGAACTTTGAGAGACTGGTGTAAGAGTTGAATTTGAACCCTGGTCCAATGTGCACCTAGCATGTGTCTGATTCTCATATCCTTCTGAGTTTATGCTTAAATGTGGATGCTGTTATTTTATTATTCACTACGATAAATTAATTTTTTGTTATTTTTATATAACACTTAAGAGAAAATGTTATATTTTAAGGTATAATCATTGTTCTATTGTAATGCTAAGTTTCCCATTGCAGTACCCAGCTGGATAATAAATTAGACCATGAGACAAACCATGAGAAGCAGGATGAACAGGCAAAAATAAATCTCAGACTTATTAACACATCTCTTAAAATAATACATTTAAAAAGTCACGTACAACCTAAGCTAACGGGACTTCCAAATCAACCTAGTGGACGGAGTTAATTGAGGTTATTTAAAGCATCAACATTTGTCATGCCCTGTTAGCAAATGGGTGTAACCAATCATGTTAAAAGTTTTCTGATTATATAATGAATTTGTTTTTTGAGAGATGATCTAATCAATGAGTTGTATAAATAGAGCATTATTATTGCTTAAACAAGGGCATTCCAGTGTCTGTTTAAAAATATTCTTGTACACTGGTGTTGAAATATCTGTGTCCTCTTGTGGTAGACCTCCTGGACCCAGTGCAGTTTACCTATTAGACAAAGATTGAAGTGAAGGTTGCAATCATCTATCTGCTTCAAAAGGCTTATTTTTACCTGGACAAAGCTGGCACCACTGTGTGGATCATGTTTTTGATTTCTCCAATGCTTTCAATACAACCCAGCCATCCTTGTTAAGGGGTAAGCTCAGAGATATACAGGCCTATACAGTACAGCATATACAGCCTATTGTTTCCTGGATATTGGACTATCTGTCGGGCAGACTCAAGGACTATATTTCTGATATTGATGTAAGCAACACTGGAGCACCAAAAGGAACAATCCTGTCTCCTTTTCTCTTCATTCTATACACCTCAGACTATAAATATGACAACAGGTCATAAGTGCAAATCTTGGATGATTCTGCACTGATGGGGTGTTTTGATAAAGGGAATGAGACAGAGTAAAGGAATCAGGTGGAAAAGTTTTTTTCTTGGTGTAAATAGAATTGTCTGTATCTTAACATCAGCAAAACCAAGGGATTCGTTATTGACTTTTACCAGACCAGATAGCCTCTATATCTGGTCACTCTTCAGGGAGTGCATGTAGAAGTGGTCCACTAATACAAGTACTTGGGGGTTGACCTCATTACACAGAGGAGTGTATAAGAAATTGCAGAGCAGGCTCTTCTTCCTTAGGAGATGCATTGCTTTAATGCGGGAAGAGACATCCTTCACATCTATGATGGCCAGTGTAATTTTCTACTCTGCAGTATGCTGGTGTAACAGGTGCATAAAATAAAAAGTTGAGTTGTTTGGAGCTTCACCAAATCCTGATAACATTCACTGTGTTGTATGTTTTCCTGTTGTGGTCGTTATATTTCCCTACTCTGTTTGTTGTGTTATGTGACATCATCATTGTGAGCCTCTCCCAGTATTTGTTGTGTTACTGTGAGAGGAGGTAAGCATGCTGTTATTCTCTGTATGATAAAATTAAATTATTTTGAGTTAATTTTTTTTGTATATGACAGTAATTGTAATAAGATTTTTGTTGTATACAGTTGTTGTTTTGAAATGTTTTGAATGCTTTTCTATTAATTTTGGTTATGTGTTAATGTGAGCATTCAACAGCCTTTCCACGTGTTTTTTTTTTTGATAATAGGAGGAATCACAGAGCTTGAGTTGTCACTTTTTATGTTCTCTGTGTTTCCTCGTTTTGTCTTTTGCTTATTTCTTTGCTTAACCCCAATATTTTCTCCTGGTTAAAACTTTTCTGTCAATGATTCCTAAGATTTATGTATGTATGTGACTTACTGCTACTCAGCTTCAAGGACAGGGATTTTAATCTTGACCCAGTTACCAACTGTGCAGGGTTTCACCATTTTCCACATGTCTACATGAGTTAGGTCTAAATCAAGGGTCTCCTACTCCAGTCCTGGAGGTTTTCACTGTAACCCTTTTATTAATTACTGACCTTTTTTCTGCTAATTAACTCTTGCTTTAATTTCAATTCACTTGTTATTTAAGACTCGGGCCTCTTAATTATTTATTTTTTTCTTAACTAGCTCTGCTACCTGTCTAAGTATTATATGTATGTTGTTTAATATTATGTAATTGATTTTTTATAATATGTAAATGAACAAATAATATGAAATTAATCAAAATATAGAAAAGGATCAATAATTAATTCACACTTACTTAAAAAAGGAGAGTCCTTAAATATAGAATTGTGTTTTCTGACTATTTGATAGTCTGATTAAAAAGTCAGATGTCCAGGTTGGACAAAAAAAACCCAACTTCAGTTAAGTTGGAGGAAAAAAAATCTATAGGGGTTCCAGGCCAAAAGACCACCCATTCTGCCTAACATAAATATTCTCTTGTAGTTTTTATTGATTTTTTTTGTTAGTTTTTTTAGGCTTCATTGATGCAGTACGGTATCCTCTTTCATTCACATAGATGGTTGCACAGGACTTGGTTCAGGGGACTGGAAAAGAAAACAGAGAAAAATACAGATTAATAATGAATGCAGGTTCACTGAAGAGGATAATACAATGCATATCTACATTATTAAGTTGTTGAACTAAATTTAAGCTACGAAAAAACAAAACTAAAAAAATGGAATTTTAGGAGTTGAACGGTAAATATTTAAAAAAAAAATTTTTATATGCTGCTGAAATGCTCATCAAAACTAAACCTCTGGGATTGATATGGGTATGAGATGTACAACTGAAAGTTTTAGGTAGTGTCATGTCATCTTCTGCTTTAAATGTTTGTAGACTCCTTTTAAATAAATAATACTGCATTCTGTAATACAGTATGAGACCAGCACATTTTTATTGCTTCATTTCTTTGCCCTTTGCCAAAGATTACCATTATTTTTCTTCTTGTTAAACATTTTTTATTACAATATTTTGTCTTGTTTTGTCTCCAGGATTAGTCTGTGGAGTAATATAAATAATTCAAGTTGTTCAACACACTCAAACATTTTAATTTCCTCATAAATCTCAGCGATTTTCAGGCACATGGACTAGGAGGTGAGAGAGAACTAGTAAGAAAGTTCACTATGGGGCAAACTTAGATGTTATAGATTTGATTTTATTCACACAGAGATATATAGAGAGATAAAGCAAACAACCAAGCTGAGAGCACCATGTATATTAAGAGTCTAATTGCCACTATTTTAGAAACAGCAGATGAATAGGAAGACACAAGCTATATAAATTGAATGGCCTGTTCTTGCCAACTCTGTTTTATGCTTTGATTTTTCATCTTATACACTATATTCTTAGATAAGGGCTTTTAATTTATATTATATCTTTTCAGCTTGGACTGTAGCACATTTTCCTTAAAAATACTATTTTATTTGATCTTCACTACAGTCACTCTTCCAAAATTGCAAAATTTGACATTCATAGTTTTGGTTATTAGCAAGTTGGCTAAGAACAATAAATGGGAATATTTTTGGAGCTTACCGAAAGATTGCAGAAGCTCGCAAATGACTGGTAAGCCAAACATTTATAAACAATACTGAAAATGATGTTAATATTAAAATATATACTCCAGCTACCTTCTGCCTTCATTGCTTTGTTAGTTATTTAGCAGATCCGGACATCTCCTCCCAGGCGGTTCACACTGTGCTGTCTCTCTCTATTTCTTTCTGTCTGTCTGTTGCCCCTACTGAAATCCACAAATAGCTCTAGCCAATCCTTTCAGCTCTTGGCTTTTATGATCTCAGGCTTACTCGCTTATTTATTGATTATCTTTCTTCGAATCATTTTTGTTTTCTCCCTTTTTTACAGGCCTGGCAATTAGCTCATTATGTGCATATGTGTGTCAACACTAGTTAACCAGCCATGTAAGTAAAAAGGAATAACCTTAAAATCAATTAATATATTAAACCACAAAATGATCTCGTTGTGACATGCCAAACCACAGTAATGGGGTTCCAAGTATTATTGGCAAATTGTTACATTCTAGGGTGTCTTCCTTCTCTAAACCCTCATTAATTATAGAGGAATGACCTGTACTTATTTTTTTGCCATGACCTTAACTCTGACAGTTTGTGCAGTTTGATTCTAATTTTTCAGGGTAACTACTTCTCAATGCCTCGTCATTGCTAGATAGTTTGAAAATGCTTTGCTTTAATGTTTTGCTTTCATTGGTTCAACATTAACCTTCTTAACTTGTCTTTTCTCTCCTACACTTCTTTAATTTTTCTTTAAGTTTGGTAATAAAGGAATGATATTCACATTTTGTTTTTCACACTAAATACTGTTACCCACTAAATTACTACCCAGATCACAGCTTTGGTACAACAAATGTTAGATTTTCAAGTTTTGCGATTCAGATCACTTAATTTTCAGGTGGTTTACTCAGATCGTCATCCTCATACAGAATGAATTAAAACAACATTACTAGTGCTGCTAATTTATATGATATATAAAAGGATCCATCTCTATGATTTTTTTTTACATACAATAAGATCCAAATTCATTTACTTTTAAGACTTTAATAATTTTATTTATGAACATACACATGATATTTGTAGCATTTTGACAGACAGAGATTGTCATATACTATAGTAAGATAAGCATAGGATAACACAGAGTGGAATTACTAATTAATAGCTCCTTTAAAACTTTTTGGTGCATTTGTATATAATGCAGAAAGTACTTACTGTGATAGCCACATCTGTCAGCCTGTCTGTTCACATGAAACAACTCATCTGCTGAATGGGATGATTTAATTGAAATCTGGCACATTATTCTTTGAGAAGATGGTTCAGAGTGCACTTTTAAGTTTGGGAATTTCAAAATCTGTTAAAAGCATTGGTGAATTTGCAAACTTGTCTGTCGAAAATCAGAGAAACATCTTGTGGAACTTCAATTCTGGATTAGTTTGATGTTTTAAATTTATTTTGAAAGAGGTTACTTCAACTTGCAGATTTTTTAAAAATATATTCCTCTTTTACTAGTTCAATAGCCCATACATGCACACTGTTTGTACCCCAGCTCACAACTCCTGCTGCTTGAGGTAAATTAAATGTAGGCATAAAAAAAGTTTTTGACATTGTGCTAATACATATATATATATATATAAAATACTTTTTAAAACAAAAAAATAAGTCTCTCATGCATCACTCATAAAATAAAAGGTGGGTGCTTTTGCTAAGATTTTAAGAAGTGCTTTTTGAATGTTGATTGATGAAAAGCACCCACGCTTTTATTTTATGAGTGATGTATGAGAAACTTATTTTTTACTTTTTAGTACACTTTACTTTTATTTATAACTAAACTAGCAAAATACCCGAGCTTCGCAGGGGAGAAGTAGTGTGTTAAAGAAGCAATGAAAAAGAAAAGGAAACATTTTGAAAATAACGTAACATGATTGTCAATGTAATTGTTTTGTCACTGTTGTGAGTGATGAGTGTTGTTGTCATATATATATATATATACATATATATATACATATATACATATATATATATATACATATATATACATTTATATATATTTATTTACACACACACATAAACATATATATACATATCTATAAATATACACATATATACACACACACATATATAAACATATATATACATATACATACATATCTACATATATACACACACAGCTATTTCGTATCAGTGCAATACGCTGCTTGTTAAAATGGATAACTCCCGTTCTTACGTGCAAGTCTGTGTGGATATTATGAACTATCGTATTTGTTCAAGTTCTATTTAAATTTTAAATAGAAGGAATTTTATTTAGTCGACAGAAATATCTTTGGTAGGAATGGTAAAAACAGACAGGAATATTATTCGTGAATAAATCAACTCAAACCATAAACAACTTATAATATTTTGCTCTCCATAAAAATATATCCTGTCTAAATTATACAAGTTAGAAATAAAGTAAACGTTAAAAGAACAAACATTCAAATTTCTTTACTCTTATATAATTTTATATAAAAAATAAACTTAGATTTTAAATATCCCAAAAGATTTTGCTCTCCATAAAAATATATCCTGTCAAAATTATACAAATTCAAATATGAACATGCCTCATAACAAAACCTGGAAATATAAATAAAATGTGTTCCTTTCAGCAATAACAAATCAAATCATTCAGTTGTCTTTGCTCATATGTCATTTTAGAGCTGGACGCCTGGCATCTTTTTTTGGCCACAGGTTCGTTTCTGTTTGGTGTGAGGTTCTGTGTTGTGGAGATTCTCAGGATGGATTGCAGGTGCTCATCAGTGAGGCGACTCCTGTGTGCTGTTTTGTTAGTCTTTATCACTGAGAAGAGCTTCTCACACAGATATGTGCTACCAAACATGCACAAGGTTCGAGCCGCATGTAGACGGACTTTTTTTGTTCTTCAGTCACCAAAGCGCCGTGCAAACTCAGTGCGCTCAGTTTATCAGCAAAGTGCGTATTTGGGAACACCGTAGTGACGACTTGGTTTAACATTACTTGGCAACAGGGAAAGTGGGGAAAGTTGCACTGGTGCATTTGTGTCTCCCATAAAAGCAGCTTCACTTGAAATCACTTTGTGATTGTGCACGGTAAAACGTCCGCTGAAGTGTCAGATTCTTATTTAATTATTCTGCTTTCTGTATCTTCTGCATTGCATTTCAGGTTACCCTGATGTTTTGTCTCATAGTGCCGTCTTAGATTAAAATCTGTAATTACAGCCACATTAGCTCCACAAATGAGACACACGGGTTCAGTAAACATATACTCAGCCTCCCATCGGTTTTTAAAGGCTCTATTTTCAGAATCAACTTTTCTCTTCAGCATCGTGTGGGCTAGCTTCGCAATAACTTGCAGCATCGTAAGCTAGACTTGATTAACGCGGTAAGTGTTCGGCAAGGCACCTGAAGCGTTGCATTGCATTATGGGATCTGTAGTTTATTGTGTTACCAGCGCTTCATATACCCGGGCAATTAATAACAATAATACAGTATATAAAATGATCTCGCGTGCCGGATATAATTACACGCCGGGCCGGATGTGGCCCGCCCTTGAGTTTGACACATATGGACTAAATAGAACTTGAAAAGATATATTTTTTCAAATGTGATCGCGCAATTCAGATAGAGTTGACGTAGTTCGTATTTGTAGGATGTGTTGTGTTCAAGTTACATTCCGTGTTTGTCAATCGTTGTAAAGATGACAGGTTTCTTTCATCGATTCGTTTCTTACTGCATCAATAAACAGCTCGGTCTTCTTCTTTATTTGAGACCTGACACACTGCAAGCACGGGTTTTTTTTACACTGTCTTCCTTTAGCGGGACATTGACTTTTTCCACCGTGTGCTTTGTTTCCCAGTAGCTGGATTTATGAATATGCTTGTATGTATCAGACGCTTCATATTTTTTGCTGCCTTTTCAATTGTGTAATTCGGTTTTGTTCAGCGCTCTTTGGAACCGTTGCTTTTTATCTGTGCACTGCGTCAGTTCAGGTGAGCCGCTCGGTGTACATGCATCGAAGGTTCCCAGCTGTGCTGGTGCCATCTCGTGCGATGTCCATGGCTGTATTTAATGTTACCTTAGTCCTTTCTCTCGCAGTTTTGCTGAGTTTGTGTCAAACACCACCCTGACCATCTCATCTTCCTCTCCATAAGCACAGTCCTTCACCCGTGAATATTTAGTGGGAGTTTGCTATTAGATTGCCGCTGACGGACGGACGGCCTTATATGGGCAGGCACTAAATTACAAACGCCAGCGGCAGCCTGTCTATGAACTTAATTTAAAGTGTAGGTTTACATCGTGCTTTGTTTCCGAAGTAGCAGAACTCATGAATATGGTTGTATATGTCACTTGCTCGCTTCTTATTGTTTCGCTGCCTTCTCAATTATATAATGCATGTTTTCTTCAGCGCTTTTTGGAGGTCTTCCTGGTTTTCTATGTACTGCGTGATTATGTGGGAGGCGTGATGATGTCACACGAAACTCCGCCCCCACGGCGTTCAAGATCATCTCTATTACAGTAAATGGAGAAAAACAGCTTCCAGTTATGACCATTATGCGTAGAATTTCGATATAAAACCTGCCCAACTTTTGTAAGGAAGCTGTAAGGAATGAACCTGCCAAATTTCAGCCTTCTACCTACACGGGAAGTTGGAGAATTAGTGATGAGTCAGTGAGTGAGTGAGTGAGTGAGTGAGTGAGGGCTTTGCCTTTTATTAGTATAGATATAAGCGTGGTTTTTAAAAAGTTTATATATATATATATATATATATATATATATATATAAATTATTTTCAACTTTTTAGTCCTGGGTTTGTTTTAGTATAATTTTGTAATGAATATTTTAACACTTCCTTTAATATTTCTATCTGTTACTAGCACCATCTATTGGTGAAACTTCATATGAAAATTTCATTTCTTAATTAACATGGATTAATTGATCAATTACCAGCACTGATTATTGATTCATGTATTGTCATCGGAAGTGAGTATGTGTGCAAAATTTCAAATCATTTGGAAAATAGGAAGTGGGTTAAATATCGATTACAAGATTTGTACCAGACAACAAACAGGTAAATTTAAAAGAAGTATGGTAAAAAAAAATTCCAACAAAACAACCAAAGAATGAACATTATCATCCTCAAGCTAAAAAGTGTTTGAACTATCTAATTACAGCAACGGTGCCAATGCTTTAATCAATATAAACATAGAATGGGTTTGGAAGGGAACTCAAATGTGGACAGGAATTTGGAGCAGCGGAGAATGCAAAAAGTACTGTGCTATGGTGTACAGTTTCTGTGGTGCATGAAGAGGCTGATTGTGCCTAACATGGCAAGGATGGAGCAGAATATAGCTTGTGATGTGCTGATAGAGTTGTTTAGCAATAAAACATGCCAAGGATTAAGTGGCGGTTATGGGTTTTCCATGCCTGAAGAGCCACTTTTACGTATCTTGAGGCTGAAATTAAAATCTTAAAAATCTGTGTCACCTTTGGTATTCCCATCCACCTTAAAAGGATACGTGTTTGTGTGTCTGTCTATATGTCAATTCTGTTGCTATGTCTCTGTCAGTCCAAAAGATTGCAAATCGCAAGTAGTTTTAGTAATAAAATACACTGCATTTGTCACTCCAGCAGGATCAGGATCAGTGTATGGAAATCTTACATATCTACTTGACATGCGGATAATACCATTCCATACAGCTGGCATGGCACGACTCAGTGACTGAGAAACACCCGATTGGTCAGCCAGTTCACGCTGAAAAGCTTCTGTGGCTAAAAACCCGAGTGTGGACAGAACTTACAAAGGAACAGGTAGAGCATAATTCCTCAATGTCTGCCTTTGTAAAGCTGGCCCCAGTTCAGTACACAGCTCCAAGAGAATAGCTCTTGGAAAGCTCAACTGACTAAGAAGCCAGTCATCATCATGTGCCAAAAAATCAGTATTGATCTGGCGTGAGAATGTGCATGGCTTTACGCTAAGTTTAGTTTTAATACATTGCAATGTGAGCGTGGAAATGGGTGTGTGCAACATTTTTGTACGTATGCACTATTTATACATGAGGCCCCTGGACATTTTTCAAGTGGAGTTTTCATGTTTTCCCCTTGTTATTCCAGTTTTCCTCTCACATCCTCAAAATACTTGCATGTTAGGAAACTGGAGATGTATTCCAGGTTGACTCAAGTGGTATGAATGTAGGTGTGTGCATTAGTGGGCCCTGTCCAAGGTTGTTTCAGGACTTGTGCTGCCTGCATAGGCTCTAACCCTCTGATACTCTGAATTCAATTAGATGGGTTTAAGAATGATATGTGTCACAAGGAGTCTTTTTTATATATGATTTTTATCCTCACTTCAGATATCTCATGTGTATTTCGGTTAGAGTCTCTCAAAGCTTACCTGGGAGGCTAAATAACATCCTAATTTGCATATAAGAGGAGGCAGCATACAAGGAGAATAGTAGAATTGACAGACCCTGTATCAATAATTAATAAGGAATATGCACAAATGCCCACCTCTGCTCTATTTAGGAAATGGCTTGCTCTCCAGAAAAGCCAAAAATAACGAAACAGATGTGATTTAAATCATGTTATTCACATATGAATACAGAAAAAGACCATGTAAAAATTTACCACTTCACACACTCTGTACATAAGTTAGAAGTTACAAATCTCTTTTAAAAAACGTATACCATTGAGGTTGCAAGAACTATTGAATATGAAGAAATAAATAAGACATATGGGAAATTGCATGTTAGCATTGTACTTATCAGAATCCATTTATGACTGATACAATAGCACAGTGTGTGTTGCTACTACTTCATGGATTCAGCAATCTGGGCCTGAACTCTACTCCTGAACATCATTTGTGTAGCATTTGCACATTTTCCATGTGTCTGCATGGATTTTTTCCTTTCACATCTGTAAAGAAATGAAAATTAAGTCAGCTGGTGATTGCAAATTGGCCCAGTGTAAGTGTGTGTGAGAGAGTGTAATGATGAGGGAAGCAGGCTTGTTTCGATATGCGTGTAGCCTTAAAAAATTGACATTAAAATCTGTTTAACATGCAATTTCGTAATTGTCAAATGCAAAACTCAATAAAAAGTTTTTAGGGGGTTTTCAAGGAATTTTCCCCCCTAATGCAGTGGCTCTCAAACTGTTGGGTGGGCCTGGAAGAAGATGTGAAAAAAGAAAACAAGAATCGAAAATATGAAAAATACATCTATTGAAACCAAAACATAATTAACTTAAACTACATTCTGATACTAGAAAAATATAGAGTTAGACAAATGTCGATAAAAGTTTAAGTAGGTATAATAAAATATGCATCTATGATATATCATTAATTAAAAAAGAACAAATTGGTTGCTGTGTTCTTTTCTGCAGCTGCGTAATACAGGTAGTCCCCAGGTTATGGACATCCGATCTACAACTTATGAGCGAGGCCACAGATGCGACGCATGCACCTCAGTAATTGCCGCTCTGTCATCTTCGGCCGGGGGATGCTGCAAGCGCTGGCTGGAAGAGGGCGATTTCGCTGATTGCACAGTGTAGTGTCCCTCGGGCGGCTCCCGGCGGCAAGCGGTGACCCGTAGTCCATAGTCACCGAGGCCACAGCTATCACTCGTGTGCAAGACGATGGTTCGCTGCCCGCCCACTACACTGCCGCAGCTACTGCTCCTGACTGTACGCAGGCTGGATGAAGCGGAGGGGGGCATTTCACTGCCCGCCCAGCACACACGTCCTGGTAATGTTGCAAGCGCTGACCCAGTTGTGGCTGAATGGAGGCCACTGAGGGTGAACGGGGAGGTGGGGGGAGCATTGTAGTGTGTGCCTCGGATGGCTGCCTGTTGAATTGGGGTTGGGTGATTCACTACCCACCATTGGCCACACTATGTTCATTCTCAGTAGGTCGACACTGCAGGCAGCATTCTGTAGTGGAGGTGACTATGTGGTGGGCGAGTGATGAACCCCCCCTCGTCACCCCAAGTCATTCTCAATAGCAAGCCTGCTTGTACTGTTACGCACATAGCAGGAAGTTGTCTCTTGTCAGTACATCAGACGTGTTGATGGGTGCCTTCCTGCTGTGATAGCATAGACAGACAGTGCTGTGCAGAAGAGCTCATCTTAACCTTTTGTCTTCACCTGTCAAGAATGTCTCTGAAACACAAATCTGATGCAAGTACTGGTGATATAGTAAAGTAGAGAAAAACATCACCATTGAAAATAAAGTAAATATAATAAAAAGGTCAGAGAGGGATGAAACTCCATCATTCATTGGCAGAGCACTGGGTTACAGTCGGTCAACAATAGCATTATAAAATAATGTACCTGTTCTGACTTACATACAAATTCAACTTAAGTACAAACCTACAGTCCCTATCTCATACGTAACCTGGGGACTGCCTGTACATGTAATCTGTGGCACACCTGTCAAATAGATTCTATGTATAACACTCAGTTACATCACTACACAGAAGTGCAGTACATATTTTTGAAAATGTGACATGATGCATATTCTCCACATGATGATACACTAAATCTCACCATCATACAAATTATTCTGTTCTCTCCACAAAAGAACTCAGTACATGGGTAGCCCCAAGTCTTCCTATCACCCCTACTAGCAACCTCCCTTTCCTTCAGAAAAGGTTGAGGATATGCACATTCAAAGCTCTGTAAACCTTCAACTTTCTTTTATGTCTCTGTTGCACCATTAGGATTGAGATTGCTGAGATTGTCATCATAATTAGCGAAGTTAGGACCATATTACCAGAACATGTCTACATGTGAAAGGAAATTATTTTGTTGTATTATATTGTTATATTGATTTATATTTATATTTATTTAAATACTAAGCAGACACATGGAATTAATGCATATAAATGCTTCCAGATAGCAACAAACACCTATACTCTTGTATAAATGACACGAATTTCCCTGGAAGTGAAACAGCAAGTTTCACAGCTTATTTAATGTTGTATGAATTGTTTCACTCATCACTACTTCCTTGCAATCAGTGCAACTCAGACAGGCTCTCGCTTGTCCCCCAATCTAAAGTGGATTAAGCAAGTTTGAGAATATTATTTTAGAATCCATTTAGTGCATAATCAAGCTCTAAAACAGTCTAAAACTTTTTCCAGTTCAACAGTGCAATACTATTCAACAAAGCCTTTGGATAAACCAGAAAATCCTTCTGGCATTTATGATTTATTTTTTTTGAGAATCATGTAGAGTGAGCAAGGAGTAGCCTTGGTTATGGGGTGAGTCCATCACATGGCCTTGTATGTGATGATGCATTAAAATATGGTAAAGTCATTGTGTTGTTGTCACTAGTCTATGAGAAATGTTCAAATAAATATTTCATTGCACTATGAATACACACACGATAAACTTTGATCTAAATATCTTCTACTACCTTTTTAATCCATTTCAAGGTTGCAGAGACAGTGAGAGACTGAGTGAGGTGTCTGAGTGTCTAGGCTTGCGAGTGTTCTGGATAAACACCAAGAGTCAGGCCTTTAATGACATCTTGGGCACAGCCATCAGTAGTTTGTCTGTGTACAGAGAGAGTGTCGACCTAGTCGAAAGGTTTACTTATCTCAGCAGCAACATTCATGTCTCTACTGACTCACGTCTTTAGTGTACTGGTGCTTCCTGTCTTGCTATATGATTGCGACACATGGACGCTATCCAGTGACCTGAGACGAAGACTAGACTCCTTTGGTACTGTGTCTCTTCGGAGAATTCTTGGGTACCACTGGTTTGACTTTGATTCCTGTATGAGGAGTCCCGAATAAGGCACATCATCTGCATTGTGAGGGAGTGTGATTCCCTGAGGGCAATCTGCCTCACATGACTTTCATTGTTGAGGACCTGAGTGGCTGGACCAGGCCAAGGGGACGCCCACATAACACCTGGCTGTAGCAGATAAAGGGTTATTTCTGGAGGGTGGGACTAGACCGTGTGTTTGCCTTGGGGGTTGCCAACCTGGATCCTGAGCTGTTTTGTCAAATGGTGGGTGCTGCAACAAGCTGTACCAGTGCATGCTCCCCAACCTGACCTGACATAACCTGATATTACAGACTTCTACATGAACGAAGATATCTGTTAAAACTAAATCTAAAACAATGGAGAAAATAGCATAAAATTGCACCAACTTCTGTTCAACCTAATGCCGAAACTAATAGCAGCCAAGTATTGACTGCACAGTACTGTATTAGAGGTTGTACTAAGTGAGCTATGGTCTTTGCAGGAATTATATCATGAAAATCTAAAACCCACCAACATTATTATTTGACTTTTGAGAGGCAATTTATTTATCAGACTGTGCATGTCTTTGGGAGTTGCCCAAAAAAATCAGAAACTGAATGAAACTGCAGTTTCAGGAATTTATACAAATGATATAACCATAGAAGTGTTAACTTTAAATGACAAGCACATAACAAGGATTTCCTCTTTCATCTTTGTCTTTTTTTGCAATTACTATTAAACCAGTCTCTCATAATAAATAAGATGTCAGCTGAAAGAGTTCAAAAGGGAAGTTTGAAACAAAAGTTTATTTTGGGTGCAGCAGATACATTTTTCAATATTCATTACCCTGAATCTTAACCTAAATTTGTGGTACAGATAATCAGAAGATTTTTATTCCTCTTTACATGTACTATTGTGTGAACCGTAATTTGCAAAATTACTGAAAGAATCCAGTGATTTAAAGCTTTCTGAAAATCTAATACCATTGCAGGCATCTTTTTAACAAGATACTATTATTGTTAATTGTACCCTTAAACTGCGGTGGGCTGGCGCACTGCCTGGGGTTTGTTTCCTTCCTTGCACCCTGTGTTGACTGGGATTGGGTCCAGCAGACCCCCATGACCATGTGTTAGGATATAGCGGGTTGGATAATGGATGGATGGATGGATTGATGTACCCTTAAATACAAATATCTTTGTATATTTCCTAGTTAATTGAAATGTATAGATGAGAGCATAGAATTAAGACTCTTTTATAGTTAAAAATATACTTTAATTAATTTCCAAATAGAGACTTTACTTTTTTTAAATATATCAGTTCCAGAACTGCCTACTGTCTTGACTATATTTAAATGAACAAGAATGAAGACTTTAACTCATATTTGTTAAGTTCAGAATGTGATGGAACTAGAGCGCCAGTGAGCCTCAAGCACAAACACACAAGCATAGTCCTGGGTTCAAATAATTATTGATATATTGTATAAATACCTCCAAAGTAACAAGCACAAGTTACCTCTCTTCCAGTTCACCTCTCCATCTCTACACCACGCTGCTGTCCTCCAGTCAAGTGTTACCTTCCTTCCTCCCAGCTCCAACTCGTCTGGACAAGGGAGTGTTGTTCCATATATTGAGGACCCAGGAATACTTCTGGTGCCAGGGCTGCTGCCCATTGGAAGTGCTTCTGGGTCATACAGAAGTCCAATATATTGGGGAAAACATACCCCAGCAGTGGTCTCTTGCTGCACCCATGGACTTCTGCAGGGCTGAACTGCCAGATTACAACTACTGCCATTCCAAGGTGGTTCCTGACTGGGTGCCACTATTGAGGTTTTGCTGCCATCTAGCACCTGATGGGAATAAACACCCCTCGGAGATAGTCCTTCCGTGTCCTTCTCTTCCTTTCTCCTGTCCAGGGAAGATACTGGAACCATGCCCAATCAGGACACCTGTCAATTTGCCTGGGGACTCCGATTTGGGTACGGAATCTTCTTCTCTGTCCAGGCTGTCCATCTCTCTTGGGAAGTTCTGTCTGGGTATGGTCCCTTTCCCTCCTTTGGCCGAGATTCCTGACTAACTTTTTGAAGCCTCCTGTCTGAGCAAGGAACCATCCTCCTTCCTGGTTGGGATGCCCACCCAACCCGTGTGGCACTTAAAAGGGTCAACAGGTCCTAGAAAAAGAGGTAATATTGAAGGCTAAAAGTGATTTGCTCACTATTAATCAAACTGTTATTTTTAAACATGAACCTGATTTACAAAATGCAGTCAGTGGTAACTGCTGCACATGAATCCTTGATCATGTCACATATTGCTAAAATGTTTTTAGTCAAATGCCTTAAAAAGGTTAGAAAAATATTATTATTTGATCAGCAGTTCTAAAGAGATCTAAAAAATGTTCTAGTTTAGTAAACCTGCCCATATCATTGAGATTCCTATGTTACCTCCCGATAGAAATACTTAACACCTTAATAACACCTAAACACGATTTTGAAAAATATATAATTTTGACTGATGAATGTGAGCAAATTCTATTAAAAATTCAATACTGATCCAACACAGTTCTAATTATGATGTTGCTTAAAGCAGATATTTGTGTTTAATTTTCTTTAACTTATTGTACTGTATTAATCAGGATATAAATTACAAGTTAGCTTATAGTAATTGTACAATGCAAGATAAATATATATTTTAAATTCTTCATAATAAATGTTGATTTGGTGTTGAAATCTGCATTGTGTGTTTTTTCCTTGGTGCAGTGCTTTGTAATATATACATTACTGAACTGACCAGAATTTTGGAGTTGCAAATTCTCTGAAAATGTACTTTGCTCTTACAACAGAAGGAGAAACAGAACTTGGAGCACAACTTTATATGTATTTATGAAACTGGCACTGCAGCACTTTTGGAAATGGGGCCCAAAAAAATCAACTAGCTGTACTTATGTCACCTTAAAAATGAGTCCTTCTGTTTTAATATTAGTGTGGCAATTATTGTACTGAAAACATTTAGGAAGTGTTATTCAACAAAACACTTCACCAAAATGTTAATAATAATTTTACATAATAAGTTTACAGCTGTATTATTCTGGCATTTCTCTTCTGTGTCAATAAGATATGGTGTGCACTATTTTAGTTTGATTTTTGAAAAACGGAATACAGTAATCCCTCGCTATATTGCGCTTCGACTTTTACGGCTTCACTTTATCGCGGATTTTAAATGTAAGCATATCTAAATATATATCACGGATTTTTCACTGGTTCGCGGATTTCTGCGGACAATGGGTCTTTTAATTTATGGTACATGCTTCCTCAGTTTGTTTGCCCAGTTGATTTCATACAAGGGACGCTATTGGCGGATGGCTTAGAAGCTACCCAATCAGAGCATGTATTACATATTAACTAAAACTCCTCAATGATATAAGATATGCTTCCCGCGTGGTGCTTGATTGTTTGCTTTTCTTTCTCTCTCACCCTCTCTGACATTCTCTGCGCCTGACGGAGGGAGTGTGAGCAGAGGGGCTGTTTGCACAGAGGCTGTTTGCCTAGAAGATATGGACGCTCCTCTACAAAATGCCGCTTTATCGCGGTGCTTCGGCATACTTAAAAGCACTTATTGATTTTTTGATTGTTTGCTTTTATCTCGCTGTCTCTCTGTGACATTCTCTGCTCCTGATGGCGCTCCTTTGAAGAGAAGGTATGTTTGCATTCTTTTAATTGTGAGAAAGAACTGTCATCTCTGTCTTGTCATGGAGCACAGTTTTAACTTTTGACTAAAGGATGTTATTTCATGTCTAAAGGGCTCTAATAATGTTAACAGTGTGGGAGAGTTTATAAGGGCTTAAAATATATAAAAATAACCATACAAACATATGGTTTCTACTTCACGGATTTTCATCTATCGCGGGGGGTTCTGGAACGCAACCCCCGCGATCAAGGAGGGATTACTGTAAAAGCACTAGTCAGTAAATCCAAATTCATATTTCTTTTTTTGTCTGAAGTCCTTTTGTCATATTTGTTCAGATTATGCCATGCACCTTGGACTTCTTCATGTTTTCATTAATTTTGTGGATCTGGTTTTGAATAAAGCTGCACAGACAAACTCCACAACTACAACAATTGGACATGGGATTGAAACCCAGAATGCTGGATCCATGAGGCAGCTTCATATCCAAAGATGTAGCTCAGAACTAATAATGTGATCAAAATCAGTATTTTATTTCAAACCAGAGATTTTTTTGCTTAAATCTAAAACCAAGACTCTTCACCTTAACACTGGAACTGAACGTGAAGATTTTGTTTTTTGCTCTTTAGAGCCTTTCCTTTCACTGGAAAGTAAAAAAATTCTCTGTCTTGCTTCACACAGCACAGTAGCAGATAGTTCTTTCCTTTCATAAAATAAAGTTGTTTCTTCTACTAAATGCTGCATTTTTCTGTTGTTGGTTATCTTTTATAGCATTAAAGAGTACCTTTGTTAAAATTACTTGTTGCTGGCTAAATTCTTCATGCCCAGCCAAGGCAAGACAAAGGTGGAGAATTCTAAGAATTTGAAAAAATTTCTATTTTTTTTTTCTCACTGGCTTTCCGTATTTGTGATGCTATTTTCTCCCTTTCCGACTCACAGTACAAATTTCAGTGTTGCTCTTTCTGACTGACTGGTGCTATTTGTTCGCTTTATGATGTATTGTAAATAACGTAAATTCATCTTACTGTGGTGCTTATTCCGTATATAATACCATGTAACACATAATAATTGTCCTGCTTATCACTAATATACCCATGCTACCGAAAAAAAGATGTAGAAGTGGAAGGTCCACTTCAGATGCCACAAGAAAGTCTATTTCAAGGGCATCTGAAATGCCACAGCAGACACAATCCAGGGTAGAGGAATTTACAATGAACGTCAATTAGAAAACTGTTTGTTCTATTTCTATGTTCTGTTTCTTTTATTTGGGAAATTCACCGGTTATAGATTCCCGGGCAACGCTGGATACTCCTACTAATATATATTGTGGAGGACTGCCGGCTTCCCATGCCTGTACTCACCCCCAAGCCGCCAGGAGGAGCTCTCCCGACAGCAGGATCGTGCCCCGAGGTCCAGCAGGGCCTTATGGACTTTGTAGTGTTTATACACAGCCCTGCTGGATACCTTGGGGACCACCAGGAGTCGCTGTGGGGGGGCTTATGGGCTCTGTGATGCCGTATGACCCAGGAGTACGTCACGGTCATGTGACGGGAAGAAATGTTGTGCTCCCGGGTTGAAGTGGTGGATTGATTACCCTGACCCAGAAGGAACTGTGGACTTCTGGGACAGGAACACCTCCGGGTCAGGGGCTATAAAAGGATGAAGGCTCAGTCTAGACGCTGAGCTGAGATGGGAGGTAGAGGAGCAAGTGTCTGGGCGAGGAGGAGAGTTTATTGTTAGAGAGATTATTGTGTTTATTGTATGAATTTATGAGTAGTGTGGAGGGTGCTTGGTGCACTGTGAAAAAGGAAAATAAAAGTCTGGGACTTTTATCCGGTGTTTGGAGTTGCACCTGAGGGTTCAAGGGAGCACTAGCGCCCCCTACTGCCACAATATATATATATATATATAGTATATAAATATATATATATATATATATATATATATATATATATATATATAGCCATCCATCCATTATCCACCCGCTATATCCTAACACAGGATCACAGGGATCTGCTGGAGCCAATTTCAGCCAACACAGGGTGCAAGGCAGGAACAAACCCAAGGCAGGGCGCCAGCCCACTGCAGGGCAAACACAAACACACATACACACAGCAAGCACACACCAGGGACAAGTTAGGGTCACCAATGCACCTAATTTGCATGTCTTTGGACTGTGGGAGGAAACTGGAGCACCCGGAGTAACCCACGCAGACACGGGGAGAACATGCAAACTCCACACAGAGAGGACCCGGACCCGCGAGGCAGCAGTACTACCCATATATATATATATACTAATAAAAGGCAAAGCCCTCACTGACTGACTGACTCACTCACTCACTCACTCACTCACTCATCACTAATTCTCCAACTTCCCGTGTAGGTGGAAGGCTGAAATTTGGCAAGGCTCATTCCTTACAGCTTACTTACAAAAGCTAAGTAGGTTTCATTTTGAAATTCTATGCGTAAAGGTCATAACTGGAACCTACTTTTGACCATATATATGGCCATAGCCGGCGGCTTGGTCGGCATGTGAGGCGGAGTTATGTGGGAGGCGTGATGATGTGGGACGAAAGTATGTAGAGAACAAAGAAGAGCTCCAAAGAGTGCTGAACAAAAAAACGCATTAAACAATTGAGAAGGCAGCAAAATAATATGAAGCAAGTGACGCATAAAGCATATTCATGAGTGCAGCTACTTCGGAAACAAAGCACGGTGCCCACGACGCATACCATATTCGCGAGATACAAGTTTAATGAGAAGACGCAGGGTTTAAACGAGCCTTCTGATCACTTTGTAACAGAGTTTAAATTGCTGCTATGCCAGGTCTGAGCTAACATTAAAAAAGGCCATGGACATCGCGAGATGTCCCGAGATAGCACAAGCACAGCAGAGAAGCTTTGATGCATGTACTCCTAGCGGCTAACGTGAAATGACTTTGCAGGACTGGGAAAGGTCAAATTAAGTTCATACACACGCTAACGCTAAATATTTGCAGACAAATCCACAACTTAATACCGGGAATGCCTGTTAAACATCTTAGATTCACGAGTACCGATTTGGGTAGTGAACACTTCGATGAATGAAACCTGTTATCTTTACGACGGTTGACAAACACGGAATATAACTTGAACACAACTCATCGTTCAAATACAAACCTGATTGAAAGAAATAATGATAATCAATTCCTTGCTGACAGCAACACTCATAACAGTGACAAAACTATTACATTGGTATATATATATATATATATTAGTGGTGGGAATTTAACGCGTTAATTGCGATTAATTAATTTGAAAAAAATAACGCGTTAAAAAAAAATATGCATTTAATCACACTTTGCATTCCAAGCAAAGGGGAACTTTTGTCAATGCATGATTTTCTGGTACACAGATTACATTGATGCACACATCAGACCAACAAAAATGCAATAGTCGGAAGAAAGCGCGTTGCTAAGACTGATCGGAGGCAAATTTCATTTCAAAAGACTACCCGACCGAAGCCTTAATAAAAGCGTTGTTTTGTGCAAACTGTGCGAAAAGGAGTTTGCATACCACCGAAGCACTTCAAACTTCTGGTTCCATCTAAATGCAAAACGTGTTGCAGCGAGCAAGTGCCGAAAGACTATTTCAAGTAAAATTCAACAGCTTTATGACACTGAAAAGCAAGCAAAATTAGATGCATTACAGAAGGCGGACTTTGTGGCTCTTACTGGGGATCATTGGACTTCCGTGACCGTTAGTATTTCTAATTACATCTAATTACAAAATGTTCAATGATCACACTGTTTTAGCCTAATGTACAAAATATTTTTGGCTAAGGTTACTCAGAGTTTAAAGGTGAAGCTGGTCAAAGTACCTTTTATGTTTCTGCCTTATTTTTTTAAGACCAAAAACTGCACTTTATGTTGAAATTTTTATTATTATTATTTAAAGACAATACCATTCTGAAAATGTACTTAAAGTACTTAAAATACCACTTTATTTTTAAGTCTGCCCAATTTTAGCCAGGGATGATATTTTTGTTTCTGTTTTGAATTGAAATGCAGTTTAAATCCATTTTTGTTTTTCAGAAATTAAAACAGCTTGAGTTTACAATATTCATGTCCATGTCTATTACTTGATTCTGTCGCCCACTAAAACCCTTTTAAATTAAAAAAACTGTGTGTGTGTGTATATATATATATATATATATATATATATATACTGTATGTGTGTGTGTATATATATATATATATATATACGTGTGTGTATATATATATATATATATATATATATATATAGCTATACTAATAAAAGGCAAAGCTCTCACTCACTCACTCACTCACTCACTGACTCACTCACTCACTCACTCACTGACTCATCACTAATTCTCCAACTTCCCGTGTGGGTGGAAGGCTGAAATTTGGCAGGTTCATTCCTTACAGCTTCCTTACAAAAGTTGGGCAGGTTTTATATCGAAATTCTACGCGTAATGGTCATAACTGGAAGCTGTTTTCTCCATTTACTGTAATGGAGATGAGCTTCAACGCCGTGGGGCGGAGTTTCGTGTGACATCATCACGCCTCCCGTAATCACGCAGTACATAGAAAACCAGGAAGACCTCAAAAAAGCGCTGAAGAAAACATGCATTATATAATTGAGAAGGCAGCGAAACAATAAGAAGCAAGCGAGTGACATATACAACCATATTCATGAGTTCTGCTACTTCGGAAACAAAGCACGATGTAAACATAAACTTTAAATTAAGTTCATAGACAGGCTGCGCTGGCGTTTGTAATTTAGTGCCTGCCCATATAAGGCCGTCCGTCAGCGGCAATCCAATAGCAAACTGCCACGGGTAAATATTCACGGGTGAAGGACTGTGCTTATGGAGAGGAAGATGAGATGGTCAGGGTGGTGTTTGACACAAACTCAGCGAAACTGCGAGAGAAAGTTTTAAGTGCCAGGACTAAGGTAACATTAAATACAGCCATGGACATAGCACGAGATGGCACCAGCACAGCTGGGAACCTTCGATGCATGTACACCGAGCGGCTCACGTGAACTGACGCAACAGTTCCAAAGAGCGCTGAACAAAAAACGAATTACACAATTGAAAAGGCAGCAAAAATATGAAGCGTCTGATACATATAAGCATATTCATAAATCCAACTACTGCGGAAACAAAGCACACGTTGGAAAAAGTCAATGTCCCGCTAAAGGAAGACAGTGTAAAAAAAACCCGTGCATGCAGTGTGTCAGGTCTCAGATAAAGAAGAAGACGAGCTGTTTATTGATGCAGTAAGAAACGAATCGATGAATGAAACCTGTCATCTTTACAACGATTGACAAACACGGAATGTAACTTGAACACAACACATCCTACAAATACGAACCTGATTGAAAGAAATAATGATAATCAAATCCTTGATGACAGCAACACTCAGTAACACTCACAAAACAAATACTGTATATTGACAGTCATGTTACGTTATTTTTAAAATGTTCCCTTTTCTTTTTCTAGCTTTTTAACACACTACTTCTCGCTGCGATCGCGGGTATATATATATATGTATATATATATATCCCGATCTACATACTCGAATAATGGATAATTTATTCGACATCAATGATTGTTTTGGTAAAGCCATACTCAGTGTATTCATTAGATGAGCGGTAAAAAGTAAGAGCGAGGGAGGATGACTTATTGAGGCATGCAGGCTGTAGTGCGTCAACTCTATCTGAATTGCGATCACATTTGAAAAATATATCTTTTCAAGTTCTATTTAGTCCATATGTGTCAAACTCAAGGGCAGCGGGCCACATCCGCCCGGCGTGTAATTATATCCGCCGCGAGATCATTTTATATACTGTATTATTGTTATTAAAGCCGGGTATATGAAGCGCTGGTAACACAATAAACTACAGATCCCATAATGCAGCGCTTCAGCTGCCTTGCGAACACTTACGCGTTAATCAAGTCTAGCTTATGATGCTGCAAGTTATTGCGAAGCTAGCTCACACGATGCTGAAGAGAAAAGTTGATTCTGAAAATAGAGCCTTTAAAACCGATGGGAGGCTGAGTATATGTTTACTGAACCCGTGTGTCTCATTTGTGGAGCTAATGTGGCTGTAATTACAGAATTTAATCTAAGACGGCACTATGAGACAAAACATCAGGGTAACCTGAATGCAATGCAGAAGATACAGAAAGCAGCATAATTAAATAAGAATCTGACACTTCAGCGGACGTTTTAACCGTGCACAATCACAAAGTGATTTCAAGTGAAGCTGCTTTTATGGGAGACACAAATGCACCAGTTCACCTTGCCCCACTTTCCCTGTTGCCAAGTAATGTTAAACCAAGTCGTCACTACGGTGTTCCCAAATACGCACTTTGCTGATAAACTGCGCACAGCGCACTGAGTTTGCACGGCGCTTTGGTGACTTTGAAGAACAAAAAAAGTCCGTCTACATGCGGCTCGAACCTTGTGCATGTTTGGTAGCACATATCTGTGTGAGAAGCTCTTCTCAGTGATAAAGACTAACAAAACAGCACACAGGAGTCGCCTCACTGATGAGCACCTGCAATCCATCCTGAGAATCTCCACAACACAGAACCTCACACCAAACAGAAACGAACCTGTTGCCAAAAAAGATGCCAGGCGTCCAGCTCTAAAATGACATATGAGCAAAGACAACTGAATGATTTGATTTGTTATTGCTGAAAGGAACACATTTTATTTATATTTCCAGGTTTTGTTATGCAGCATGTTCATATTTGAATTTGTATAATTTTGACAGGATATATTTTTATGGAGAGCAAAATCTTTTGGGATATTTAAAATCTAAGTTTATTTTTTATATAAAATTACATAAGAGTAAAGAAATTTGAATGTTTGTTCTTTTAACGTTTACTTTAT
Source organism: Polypterus senegalus (assembly GCF_016835505.1). Lineage (NCBI taxonomy): Eukaryota > Metazoa > Chordata > Cladistia > Polypteriformes > Polypteridae > Polypterus > Polypterus senegalus. The sequence continues at coordinate 48,711,448 of NC_053163.1, forward strand.
TTCTAACTTGTATAATTTAGACAGGATATATTTTTATGGAGAGCAAAATATTATAAGTTGTTTATGGTTTGAGTTGATTTATTCACGAATAATATTCCTGTCTGTTTTTACCATTCCTACCAAAGATATTTCTGTCGACTAAATAAAAATTCCTTCTATTTAAAATTTAAATAGAACTTGAACAAATACAATAGTTCATAATATCCACACAGACTTGCACGTAAGAGCGGGAGTTATCCATTTTAACAAGCAGCGTATTGCACTGATACGAAATAGCTGTGTGTGTATATATGTAGATATGTATGTATATGTATATATATGTTTATATATGTGTGTGTGTATGTATGTATATATATATTGTCACGCATGGGCGAGTAGGAGGCGTGGCGGACCGAAATCGCTTCAAGGGACGTTGTCGGTAGGGAATGGCGGGTACTAACCTTTCTGCTCTTTCTTTCAGGAAAAAAGACGCTCCGCCATCATAACCTGACCGCACCACGTCCACTTCCGCCCTTCCTCCGCCATCTTCCCTGACGTCACGAATCCCGTCATCTCTCACGCCTCCTTCCCAGCATTCCTCCACTTCCGGCTCCTCCTATATAAAAATGGCATAAGCAAAGTATTTTGTTTATCATTTGACCTTATTGTAAAAAGAAATTTGAGTTGTTACAGTATACGGGGCCGGAAACCCCAACCCTTTATGCTGTGTTGTCTTCTTTATTTCTACAGTGGCGTAGTCGGCAGGATAACTGCACTGAAGAAACGGAAATATGACTGAAAGGCAGGACCTCAACACTGTGCTGCAGGGCATGAATGCCCAGATCCAGGTCCCTGCAGCAAGCACAGGCTACTACTACCCGGGAGCAGGAGGCCGCGAAGGCGAAACTCGCGGATGCCGAGAGGGTAAGGGCCGAACCGCCTCATCCAAAACCTCCGTCCCTTGTACCGATGACGGAGGCGGACGACATCGAGTCCTACTTAGGGATCTTTGAGAGGACGGCCACCCGGAACGAGTGGCAGCGGTTCGAGTGGGCGTCCCTTCTGGCGCCCTACCTAAAGGGGCCCGCGCAGCAAGCCTATTATGACCTCCCTGAGGAGGAGGCCGCGGACTATAAGCTCCTGAAACGGGAGATCCTGGCGTGCTACGGCATTACGCCGAGTCAGCAGGCGAGTGAATGGCGGGGCTGGCAGTTTGACCCCGAGAAGCGGCCCGAGCACAGGCCTTCGACTTCTGGGGCAAAATGGGCCGGTGGCTACGGCCCGAGGGCCCTCAAGCCCGGAAGGTCGTTGAACAGGTGGCCTGTGAGGGCCTGGTCAACGCACTGCCCGGCCCCCTCGCCCAGCAGGTTCGGCGCCACCCCTATACGGACATGCCAGGACTCCTGGAAGTCCTGGAGCGCCAGCTCGCGGTCTTCCGAGCCGGGGGGGCAGAAAGGCAAGCTCACGGGAACCGGCCGGGACGGGCGGCCACCCCCAAGCCCTCTCGACGCGCTGCAGAAGCACCTCCCAGAGCCCGAGAAAAGCCGGCCTCTCAGCGCTGTTACAAGTGTGGGGAGACCGGCCACCTGCTACCAGCCTGCCCGCTGAACACCCCATGGAGCCGATGGACTGCACCTGGACCTCGGCGGAAAGGTACTGTACTCCGCCGCACCCCTTGGCAAGTCCGAACACGGGAGTGGTGTTAGTAAACGGGCACTCGGTGGTGGCTCTTCGACTCCGGCAGCAACATAACCATTGTCGCCGTTATGTCTTACCGCAACAGTGGCTAAACAAACATGTACGGGTCACTTGTGTACACGGAGAGACCAGGGCTTACCGTTCCGCAGCATGCTATCTTTCCTGGAGGGGAGAGTTGTCCAAACTGATGGTCGCGGTGTTGCCCGAACCCCCCTTTCCAGTGATCCTGGGACAAGACTGGTCGCAAAGAAAAAGCGGTAAGCCACGCACCACTCCTGGGGCCTCACTGGGTCTGGCTATGGAGGGACAAGGCACCCTTCCCGCAGTCTCCACGCCATGCACTAAGGCAAGCCAAAATGGCGCAGGCACAAGGGGGGTGGTTTCTCAGGCCACGCGCCCTGAGCTGGGACCTCCCACCGGCGACGGGACGAGCCAAGGAGCACATCCCCCCAGCCCTTCGTTAGATCCCCTGAGAGGCCTGGACCACCAGTTTCGCTCCATGCCTGCCTCATTTAAGAGGGAACAATGGAATGACGATTCCCTGCGCTTTGCCAGGAATGCGATTGTTCTGCCAGGCAGCTCACAAGCAGATGGTACCATACCACGTGGCCCCTTCTTTGTCTTGGAAAATGATCTGTTGTATCGGGTGGCAACTCACGAGGGCGAGGTGCGGAAGCTGCTGCTAGTTCCGCGTACCTTCCGGCGGGAGGTATGCGAACTGGCTCACGCACACCTCTTAGGCGCCCACCTCGGGGCCGAGAAAACACTGGAGAGGATCAAGCTCCGGTTTTACTGGCCCGGGATCAACGAGGAGGTCCGGCGCTTCTGTCAGTCCTGTCCGGACTGCCAGATTCGCCAGATTTCTAAGAGGGACCGTGCTCCTCTCGTCCCGATACCCCTGATAGATGTTCCCTTTGACCGGATAGGGGTCGACTTAGTAGGACCTCTGGAGCCCTCCAACCGTGGCCATAAGTATATATTGGTCATGGTTGATTATGCGACCCGATACCCAGAGGCGGTTCCCCTGCGCTCCGCTACCACCAAAAACATCGCACGGGAACTTGTCAACCTCTTCTCGCGAGTGGGTATCCCTAAAGAAGTCCTCACGGACCAGGGTACTCCCTTCACTTCAGATACGTTCAGGGAGGTTGCCAGATTACTGAGAATAAAGCACCTGAAGACGTCTGTCTACCACCCCCAAACAGACGGTCTGGTAGAACGTTTTAACCAGACGCTTAAACAGATGCTTCGCAAGGTAGTCAACGCTGATGGCAGGAATTGGGACCAACTCCTTCCGCTCGTGCTCTTTGCCTACCGGGAGGTACCCCAGGCCTCTACGGGCTTCTCCCCTTTTGAACTGTTATATGGGCGACAACCCCGGGGACTGTTGGATATCCTAAAAGAAGGTTGGGAGGCCGAGGCCCTTCCCTCCTCTAATATATTGGAGTATGTAGCGCAACTGCGCGACAGGCTCACCAAAATCAGGCCTCTCCTCAAAGAACACGTGACTCGTGCGCAGGCAGCGCAGGCCCGGTGCTACAACCGCAACTCTGTCCTCCGGGAGTTCCACCCGGGGGATCGAGTGATGGTGTTCGTTCCCACCTCCCACTCCAAATTACTAGCTCACTGGCTGGGACCATACGAGGTTAAGGAAAGAAAGGGGCTCGTCGACTATTTGGTCAAGCAACCTAATCGTCGACCGAGCGAGAGGATCTATCATGTTAATTTGTTAAAGCCATGGAAGGAGCGGAGGAGACTCCCAAACACATAGATCCCTCTCCCTGTTCGCTAGCACGGTTGCCCTTAACCTCGGCGACGAGCTAACGCCCATACAACGGCAGGAGATTGCCCAGGCCATCTTCGCCATCCCGAGGTGGTGAGCGAGTCCCCAGGCCGGACTGCGCTGATTGCCCACGATATAGTCACGGAACCCGGAGTAGTCGTCCGGGAGAGGCCATACAGACTCCCGGAGGCAAAACGCGCCGAGGTGGAACTGGAGGTACAGCGGATGCTGGACTCGGACATCATCGAGGAAAGCCACAGCCCCTGGTCCAGTCCGATTGTCCTCGTTCCTAAGCCGGACGGGTCCTGGAGATTCTGTAACGACTTTAGACGTCTGAACCAGGTCTCCAAGTTCGATGCCTACCCTATGCCCCGCATTGACGACCTCCTCGAGCGGCTGGGTGCGGCTCGATATCTGACTACTCTTTATATGACAAAGGGTATTGGCAAATTCCCTTAACGGCATCTGCAAAAGAAAAAACTGCCTTTAGCACCCCTAGCGGACACTGGCAATACAAGGTCCTCCCATTTGGGCTGCACGGGGCCCCTGCGACCTTTCAACGTCTGGTGGATAGAGTGCTGAAGCCCCACCAGTCCTATAGTGCCGCCTACCTGGATGACGTCGTCATCTATTCCGGCACCTGGGAGGAACATCTATTGCAGCTCTCGGCTGTCCTCGCGACACTGGCTAAAGCCGGCCTCCGTATTAACCCCCGTAAATGTTTCTTTGGCTTGAAGGAGGCCAAGTATTTAGGCTACCTTGTGGGGTCGAGGACAGGTGAGACCCCAGTGTTCCAAAGTCAAAGACATCCTGGAATGGCCCCGTCCGAATACCAAGAGACAGGTGCAGGCTTTCTTGGGGCTAGCGGGGTACTACCGCCGGTTTGTGCCCGTTTCTCCGAAAGGGCAGCACCCTTGACTAGCTTGACAAAGAAGGGCGCTCCCCTGCATGTGGTATGGGACGACAAAGCAGAACACGCATTTAGTGACCTAAAACAGGCCCTTACGTCGGCACCTGTATTGCGGACCCCAGATTTTGGGCTACCCTTTATCCTCCAGACCGACGCTTCGGACACAGGCCTCGGCGCCGTGTTGAGCCAAAGCGTTGATGGTGTCGAACACCCCGTGATGTACCTAAGCCGGAAATTGTTGGACCGAGAGACCCGGTACGCGGCGGTGGAGAGGGAAGCCCTGGCTATTAAGTGGGCCGTGACTTATCTCCGGTATTACCTGTTGGGTCGCGAATTCACTCTGGTGACTGACCACGCTGCGCTTCAGTGGATGTCCCTTCACAAGGAGTCGAATCCGCGGGTCACCAGGTGGTTCCTGGACTTGCAGCCCTATAAGTTTACGGTCACTTATCGCCGCGGCGGCCTTCAGGCCAACGCCGATGCCCTCTCCCGCATTCACGACCTCTCGGTTAGGTTCGCCCGACCGGATGGTCTTGGGCTGAAGGGGGGTCGTGTCACGCATGGGTGAGTAGGAGGCCGCGGGCGGACCCGAAATCGCTTCGAAGGACGTTTGTCGGTAGGGAATGGCGGGGTACTAACCTTTCTGCTCTTTCTTTCCGGAAAAAAGACGCTCCGCCATCATAACCTGGCCGCACCATGTCCACTTCCGCCCTTCCTCCGCCATCTTCCCTGACGTCACGAATCCCGTCATCCCTCACGCCTCCTTCCCAGCATTCCTCCACTTCTGGCTCCTCCTATATAAAAATGGCCGCCGGCGCATGTGAAAGCGTCGGCGCATAAGCAAAGTATTTTGTTTATCATTTGACCTTATTGTAAAAAGAAATTTGAGTTGTTACAGTATACGGGGCCGGAAACCCCAACCCTTTATGCTGTGTTGTCTTCTTTATTTCTACAATATATATGTATTTGTGTGTATATATGTGTGTGTATGTATGTATGTATGTGTGTATGTATTTATGTGTGTGTGTATATGTATGTGTATATATGTAGATATATATATATGTATGTACATATGTGTATATGTATAGACATGTATATATATATATGTTTATGTGTGTGTGTGTAAATATATATATATATATGACAATAACACTCATCACTCACAACAGTGACAAAACAATTACATTGACAATCATGTTACGTTATTTTCAAAATGTTTCCTTTTCTTTTTCATTGCTTCTTTAACACACTACTTCTCCGCTGCGAAGCGCGGGTATTTTGCTAGTATATATATATACACACACACACATAATATATGTATATATAATGAAAGCTGTTATCTTTACCACGGTTGACAAACATGGAATGTAACTTGAACACAACACGTCCTCCAAATACGAACCTCATTGAAACAAACAATGATAATCAAATCCTTGATGATAGCAACACTCATAACAGTCACAAAACAATTGCATTGACAATCAGGTTATGTTATTTTTAAAATGTTTCCTTTTCTTTTTCCTAACTTCTTTAACACAGTACTTCTCCACTGCGAAGCGCAGGTATTTTGCTATATATATATGTATGTATGTGTGTGTGTGTGTGTATGTATATATACAGGTATATGTATTTGTGTGTATATACTGTATATATATATATATATGTGTGTGTATATGTATGTGTGTATATATGTAGATATGTATATATATGTGGATGTATGTGTGTGTGTGTGTCTGTGTGTATATCTATACTAATAAAAGGCAAAGCCCTCACTCACTCACTCACTCATCACTAATTCTCCAACCTCCCGTGTAGGTAGAAGGCTGAAATTTGGCAGGCTTATTTCTTACAGCTTACTTACAAAAGTTAAGCAGATTTCATTACGAAATTCTACACGTGACGGTCATAATGGTCGATAACGGTCGACAACATCCGCCATGTTGAACTTTCTTATTTACGGCCCCATCTTCACGAAATTTGGTAGGCGGCTTCCCTGCGCTAACCGAAACCGATGTACGTACAGTGGAACCTCAAGATACGAACAGCTCTGTATACAAGAAATTGAAGATACAAGGAAAGTATGAGCGAAAAATTTGGATCTAAATACGAGCATTGGCTCGCATAACGAGCCACGAGCCAGGCTGTGGTTATGCATGAAGCGTTTCCTGATCCGCCTTGACTTGGGGATTCACCCAAGCTGACACTGCCAGCCCGTCAGCTCACTCAGTGTTCCTTGTTCTCCCATAGTGTGAGGATCTAGTGTTTGTGCGCTTGTGACTTCATTGCTTCGCTGTAGCAGTTCGCCGTATAAGCGTGTCCAAAAATATCGCGGACATGCAGACAGAGAATAGGAGACGATTGCCCTCAAGAGGAGTAGTAGGGTGTTCTACCGTGTTAGCCATTATGAATGTAGAGAAAAGCCAAGCAAAATGACACCTTTTATTGGCTAACTAAAAAGATTACAATATGCAAGCTTTGATTACATCTTACCTGAAGAAGGGGCCTGAGTTGCCTCGAAAGCTTGCATATTGTAATCTTTTTAGTTAGCCAATAAAAGGTGTCATTTTGCTTGGCTTTTCTCTACCCTCAAGAAGAGAGAGAGGGAGCGAGAGAGGAGTGTGCGCGAGCGAGCGAGATAAGGAGAGAGAGAGAGGCGAGCGAGCGAGAGAGATAGGGAGAGAGAGAGAGAGATGTGTGCGCGAGCGAGAGAGATAAGGAGAGAGAGACGTGTGCGTGAGCGAGAGAGATAAGGAGAGAGACACTCACGAGAGAGAACCATCAGCTCAGTTATGATCACATGATGCTCAGCAGACAAAGTGTATCCATACTACTCATATTGCAAGACATCGCTTGTTTTATCAAGTCAAAATTAATTTAAAAATTTAGCTCCTCTTGCAAAACACTCGTAAACCAAGTTACTCGCAAACCGAGGTTCCACTTGTATATATTGTTTATCAGTGTTATTTGTTAGGAAAATTGATTTTTATGTTGATATTTTTGGGGGTGTGGAACGAATTAACTGGATTTCCATTATTTTCAGTGGGGAAGTTTGTTCTAGATATGAGAAATTCGCTATACAAGCTCAGTGCTGGAACGAATTAAACTCGTATCTCGAGGTTCCACTGTACTTATTTCGATGGTATGACGCCACTGTTGGCCGCCATATTGAACTTTCCAACGTCACTAATTCTCCAACTTCCCTTGTAGGTAGAAGGCTAAAATTTGTCATTCTCATTCCTTACAGCTTACTTACAAAAGTTAAGCAGGTTTCATTTCGAAATTCTACGCGTAACGGTCATAACGGTCAACAATGTCCGCCAAATTGAACTTTCTTATTTATGGCCCGATCTTCACAAAATTTGGTAGGCAGCTTCCCTGCGCTAACCGAAACCAATGTACATACTTATTTCGGTGGTATGATGCCACTGTCAGCCGCCATATTGAACTTTCCAACATCACTAATTCTCCAACTTCCCATGTAAGTAGAAGGCTGAAATTTGGCAGGCTCATTCCTTACAGCTTACTTACAAAAGTTAAGCAGGTTTCATTTCGAAATTCTACGCGTAACGGTCATAACGGTCAACAATGTCCGCCAAATTGAACTTTCTTATTTATGGCCCGATCTTCACAAAATTTGGTAGGCGGCTTCCCTGCGCTAACCAAAACCGATGTATGTACTTATTTCAGTGGTATGATGCCACTGTCGGCCGCCATATTAAACTTTCCAATACCACTAATTCTCCAACTTCCCGTGTAGGTAGAAGGCTGAAATTTGGCAGGCTCATTCCTTATAGCTTACTTACAAAAGTTAAGTAGGTTTCATTTCGAACTTCTACGCATAACGGTCATAACGGTCGACAACGTCCGCAATGTTGAACTTTCTTATTTATGGCCCCATCTTCATGAGATTTGGTAGGCGGCTTCCCTGTGCTAACCGAAACCAATGTACATACTTATTTCGGTGGTATGATGCCACTGTCGGCCGCCATATTGAACTTTTCAACGGTCTTTGTTACTTATGGGCCCATCTTCAAGAAATTTGGTACGCGGGTTCCCAACGCTAACTGAATTCTACTTCCATACATATATACATCCATAGCCTGCAGCTCGGTCACCGTTGTTGGCTGCCTGCCTATATAAGGCCGTCCGTCGCTCCGGTCTCTACATTCCCTTCCTTGTTTCGCCATGAGATTCACGTCTCCCTGCTGATAACTACAGCTTTTTTATTTAATCCAAGGCTTCTCCACTGTTTTATTGTTCGTTTATTACGATTATAGTTATTGTTTAGGTATTTTAGACTTACTTTACATTGTTCAGGTACCCATTTCCTTTATCATTCCAACCATACCCCCATTAACATGTCTATCAAGGTGATCATCATTGATCAAAGAACTGTCACTTACCGAGTGGTTTCCATGCCCGGAGATGGCACCTACCTTTTCCATTCTCTTTGTTACATATTGCACGGCCATATCAGGCTTACTCTTGATATCCGCAGGAACATTGTGTCTTATGTATTGAATGACTGGGACAGGCTCAAGGTGTGGACTGATGATGGTACAGGAGATAATTATACTACACAGGAGCACTATAAAAGTGAAATGCTTAAGCCCTTCACCTATGCTTCTGCATGTGAGTTGATGGCTGCTGCTGAATTGTTCGGTTGTCGCTTTCAAGTGTACAGAAATGGCCAAATATTTTACACCTTTCGACAACTGCCAGTACCTCTTAAACATCTTAGACTCACAGGTGACGATTTCATTAGAGGACACTTTGATGTTTATGAATATTTAAACTCTCAAAAGCTGGATGTGAAGTTATCGATGAAACCGGTTGTATGCTTACAACGCTTGACAGATGCCGAATGTCACTTCAACACAAGTCCTGCAAATACTGTCGTAATTAAAACAAACCATGAAATTCAAACCGATTATGACAGCAGCAATCCAAACTCTGAGATTTGAAACAAGATTACTGTTCACATGGCCAACTGTACGTTGCATGCTCAAGAGTACAGCTTGATCATATTACAACCAGAGGGCTGAACTCAAAATGTGGTATACAAAGAGATCCTTAACAAATAATTATTGGTATATTTTCCCTCATTTTAAAAAGGTTTAATTTTCTTCTTAATAAAAATTTTAAGACAGTACTTCACTGCCATAAGCACGGGTATTTTGCTAGTATATATATATATATATATATATATATATATATATATATATATATATATATATATATATATAAGAGCAACACTCATAACAGTGACAAAACAATAACAATTACATTGTCAATCATGTTACGTTATTTTTAAAATGTTTCCTTTTCTTTTTCATTACTTCTTTAACACGCTACTTCTCCGCTGCGAATCGCGGTATTTTGCTAGTATATATATATACTGTATATATATTAGCTTACTCCTACTTATTTTTTAGTCTTCAGGAAACAGAAATCTTTTTCTTTTGTTTCTGAAGTAAACACGCATCTCCTAGTCAACTTCTTAAAACATCATGCTAAGTGGGAAACCTATGGCAGTTGACTTGGAAAAGAAAATAGTCGGTGGGTGTTCAAGTTGCAGGTTTTGGACCATTTTGTGTTTTTCATGACTGGCATAACACATTGAAAATCTTTAAGATGCATGTTACTTAAGGTTGACCACAAAGGATAAAGAAATAAGTTTACAGCTAGCTACATACAAACTTTTTTTTGAACAGGAAGAGTCCTAAAAGATTAGGATAATAGGCAGCAATGACAATGAAACAGGCAGAATGTATCTTTTTGGCTAATGATATGCGTTTAATGGACAGATTTAACATAAGAATCAGAGTTTTAGGCAATTTACACAATGCAAATTCCACTGTTTCAGTGTGGATGTTTTAAAAGAGAGTAACTCTTCTAGCCCTTCATTCAGGTTGTTGCTTTCTCCAAAAAAATCACCAAATGCCAAAAAAAGAAAAAAAAAAAAACAAGAATGTTCCTAATACTGAATTGCAATAATAGTTGACTTTCCACGCATTGATAAAAATGTTACAATGTAGGGCTTTTCTATTAGTAGAATTATTTTATGTGAATTTTCTGCTGTTATATTGTATTGTTGAATATATTACTATTTTACCTGTATTTTGTTAACATTATGGCATCACTATTTTCTTCATTTTGATTTTGGGCACTTCCATTGTGTTTATTTCTGGAAGGACATATCCGTTTTGTAATTGTGTGCTGTTGCATTTGCATCACTTATCAAGTGGACACTGTTTAAGAAGGTATTGCCTTATTCCTGCTATGCAAGATTTGGGGTATGTGTAAGAAAAGTTTTCATTGTGTTTAGTTAGCAAAAATTCATTAAGGACTTATGAATCTGCATGCTTTTCTATTAAGATTTTCAATTACTTTTATGTTTTGACAGTTTTTTTTTCTCAAACCCTTTCTTGTTTTTGATGTAACATTTTCATCTCATCTTCTGCTCTTTGGTATTTTCCTTGATAGTTATCATTAAGGCAGAACAAAAATAATATGTTTAAGAAAGAACATTTGTAATTATTACAAAGATTGATAAAGAGAATGTCAGAGCTCTATTCCTGTTTTTTTTTTTCTTTACTGCTTCTGACTATTTGAAACCGCATTTTAGGTGTCACTGCAGCATACCAAGTTCTATATCTACAGTTTGGTTTTGGTCATGACGATGCAGAATTCTGCATAAGCTGCCACAAGCAGTTTCAAAAAATCTTTCCTCCTCTCCTGCTTCAAAGACAGAGAATTAATGAGAGTGCAGTAGTTGTTATCTTTTCCATGGAACTCCGAAAGTATCCAAACAATGGAGACCATGTAAGCCTCACAATTGCACATTCAGACATTATTGCATACCATGTAAACATTTCAAAAGAATACCAGTAAACTAATGATAAAAGTATGATCTAACAAAATTAACACCTGCTTAAGCATTCAGTTAAAGGATGAAGGGATGAATTTCAATTAACCTTTTGTCAAATGTTTATTCAAAATCCATATTTCACAATTATGCTACACAACAAGAAAAGAGACCTTTGCCATCTGCTTTTTATAGTGGTTTTCTAGAAACAACATGGTTGTACGTTAGATAGATTGATCAAACTTTATTTGTCCCTGGGGGAAATTTGGCTTTTTACATAAGCTCTTTAAATAAATAAATACATAAATAAATTGATCAATAAATATATATGCACACACACTATGGTTTGAACACATATCAGAATGACTAAAAAGGAAAAAAACTTTAAAAAGAAAGAAAAGAAAACTTATGACATTCCAGTTGCATTACAATGAGGCATTATGCAGACATACTGCTGTTGGCATAAAAGACCCCTGGTAGAGTTTCTTGACATACTTCTGCTACATTAGTTGGCTGAAAGTCCTCAGTGTTAGTGTGTCAGCGAGAGGATTGTCACCGTTGTTCATTATGGCACTCTGTTTTGTTTTAATTTTCTGCTTCAGGGAGTCCGGAGTGTGTCCCATAACTGAGTCTGCCCTTTTCAATAGCTTGTTGATTCGGCGGGCCTCTCTAGAGGTGATGTTACCACCCTAACACACAACAGCATAAAAAAATCACACTGGCGATGTCAGAGTTACAGAAGATGTGAAGGATGCCACTTCCCACATTAAAGGAATGCAGTCACATCAGGAAGAAGTGCCTGCTCAGCTCATTCTTATATAGTTCCTCTGTGTTCCAAGACCTGTCATTGATGTGGACCCCCAGGTACCTGTAGGAGTGCACCACCTCTGCATCCACTCCCTGAATACTGACCGGATATATAGGCTTTTTGGTGCGGTGAATGTCTATAACAAGTCCATTGTTTTTTCTTGGTTTTGCTGATGTTAAGGAGCAGACAATTCTCTTTGCACTGAGAAACAAAGTTTTCCACCTGACTCTCAAACTCTCATTGACTCATCCCCCTTATCAGTATGCCCACAAGTGCAGAATTATCTGAGAATTTCTGCAAGTGACATAAATAAAAAAAAAAAACTACTGACACAACACTAATTCCATAAAGACTTATTGCATCATTACCAAACTTACTTAGTAAACCTTTTTATTAATATTCATTTAGTTTTTAATAATTTCAATAACAAAGATCAAAGTGAAAATGATTTAGAAATCAGGTTTCATTAACATTGTTACTTATGTTTTCAAGACGAGCTCCAGACATGGCTGAATTTTCTCCACATATTTTCTGAACTAACTATTTTCTATTTTAGAGGTACAGTATATGGGCACAATATAAGTAACCAGTTAACTGAACATATACATCTTTGGTACATGGAAGAAAGTACAAAGATTGTCTCATTCCTTCAAGTCTGGAATGATGTGCTGACTTCTAATATTTGAGGGAAGAGCATTAAGTCGCCTACTTTTAAAGCTGACCTTCCCCTTGAAAAGATAACATGTTCCCTTGATTTCTTACTTGACAACATTTGCTGCCCCCTATAGGCTTGCAAGACTTCTGATTTAATCAGAGTGATTACTTTTATGGTACCTACAGCAAACAGCTCTTTCTGGTGCCCTTCATGTACTCACATTTAGAGGTGCACATCCATTACCCATATGGGCATTACTGTCTGTTTGTATTGCAAAAACTGTAGATATTTTATACTGATTTTTACTTGTGTACAATGAATCCAATTAATTTCAACAAAATACCTAAAACAGTAATTAAGTTGAAATTTATAACAAAACAAAGTACATAGTGCAATTGATTTTAGAAGAGCAATATAAAATAAAAAAATATGAAAGTCAGTACAGATGGAGAATCCAATTATACAATAAATACTGAAATTCTAACCCCAACCTTTTAATGTGAGTAGATGGTGTGAAAAACAGTCCTATGTATCAACACTATTAAAGATCACCTTTCTAAATATTTGTTAGAATGAGGAGCCATCTGTCATCTTCACATAAACTTTGTTAAGTACTTTTCCAGGTAACAGCTGCTGACTTTACAAATGCTGAGATGTTTTGAAATTGAAGAAACAAATCAGAAATGACTACTATTATAATAACTTCACATAATCAGACAAATGATGCACAATACTGTAAAAAATGAAACGTCAATATAACCCTTTAAAGGGCAGGTTTGATATTTTTCAAGTTCAAATTATTTTTCACAGTCAGGTTTAACAATAATTGGCCATGAACAATTGTGTTGTGAAGTGAATCATTTTCATTAATTAAAATAAAAATACAGTACTTGTTCTTGTGTCTAAAGTGGATTTGAACAGCAGTTGAAACGTAAAAAAAACACTTAAAACTTACCCAACACAACAATTTTCAAGCCAAACACGCTCAAATGTATTGATCTATCTTCAGATTGCACACATACAGTATTATAAAATAACATTATGTTGTTCTTGGGAAAAAAAAAACTGTAAAAGTCTGCAATTTTAAAAGAAGTTTGTCTGGGCTCTTCACTGTATTTGCCCGTCTCCCTCCATGGCAGCCTTTTATCACCAAGAGTGTGGTTTCCTGTAGTTTATTTTGTGAATGCTGTTGTTGCCATTGCTCTTTTTATGAATGATATGAGCACTTATGGTACAACTGTTCTCAGAATTTAGACAAATGATCTGTTATTTTATACCCACTCACTGTACAAACACGTGTCAGTTCCCATTAGTTTGGAACGGGCGATTCATCTAACCATGTCGAAAGAAACTGGCACTATTGTGCCGTGCTATATTAAGTGCTACTCATCTACACAGTATTTGCCTTGTCGTAAACAACATTCATCCTTATTATTACACCACCATTTTTTCATCCTTCATTACTTTCAGGGAAAAAAAAAAAATCACTTACCTGGAAAACATACCTGGAACTACAGTAGCCATCGGAAAGTGGAGATCAAAAACACTTTTTCTTTTCCAGTTAAGTTGTAAGTAGTTATCCTACTACAAACTCGTAGAATAGCTTTCCATAGATATTAAGAGGGGTTATTTATATTTTCTCAGTATTGCAAGCCATAACTTCAAGCATGGTGAACACCATGTTAGGTCAGTGTGGGGAAGGGGAACTTAAAAGGACCGTGTCCCATCATGTAAACAAGTTTGCCACTCAATTCGAATTTTTAAACATATTTTTAGGTATGTGTTTTACATAGTAAACAGTTACATAATAAAACTTACCAAAATGTAAATTTTTTCAGGATGCACTGTGATTTTGATCACTAATTGCTGTAAAAATTTAATTCCCAGACCAGAAGCCTCATGTATAATGCCGTGCATAGAATTAAGACTAAAACATGTGTACGGACAAAAGTGGAAATGTATGAACGCACAAAAAAATTCACATGCACAAACCCATGCATAAGCCAACTTCAATGCTCTGCCGCTCCAAAAATCCCAGTCAGCGTGAAATATAACGCAAGTGCATGGATCTGCCGTCCCTCCTCGACTCCTCCCAGAATCACACCCCTTTGAATATGCAAATCAATATAAATAGCACCTTAAGTTCAGTGTTTTGTGAAAACACAATGGCAAAAGCATGGGTCAAAAATGAAGAATTTCAGCTAATCCGAAGTGGAGGCAAGGAAAAACGTACCATTTGTTGGCCTAAGCAGTGGTATAACAACAAAAGGAAGTTGATCAAGTGATACTGAGTTGCGGTGACATTTGAAATCTGAAGTTCACAAAGAAACCCAATATCCGGAAAGAAAAAGAAGTGGTCAGATATCAGAGTCGCTGTGAAAAGGTGAGTCATAGCCCACTCTCCGAGTGTCATAAGGAAGTGTATTAGGGAACAGAGAAAAGGAAAAAAAAAATAGAGACACAATGAAGAAAAAAGATGAAAATGTCAACTTTAATCTCAAAATTTCAACTTTAATTTCATAGTTTTTGTCATTAAAGTAGAACGTTGTAAACTTCTTAAAATCGATATTTCTCAAATTTCATTATAACTAAAGTTGCACATTAAATGCTTTGTATTCTATGTGTGTGAATCACTACTGTACGTGCTTCTTAAACAGTCTTTTTGTTTTGTAGACAGGAGCACACAGGCACTGATCTCCACATGGAATGCATTATATTCTAAGATGTACACTTGATATCATTTTAATGATGAAATGCATTAAAGCATGTATTAAAATAGGATCATGGTGGCACAGCGCTAGCAATGAACTTGTGTCCCATCCAAGGATTGGTCTTGCCTTCTGCAAGATGCTTGCTGGGATGTAGGTGACCCTCGATTAAATAATTTATTGCAGCAATATTGTGCCTGTCAAACATATCAACTTCCAATTCCTTTCCTTCCATTTTTTTTCTCCATGTAACCAATTGTCACAAAATAAGCTCTATAATAAATGTCAAACCAGCTATAAGCTTAGAACGCTGATTCTTCAATATTTTTGAGGAACATTGAAAAATCTTCATAATACATGTTGAATGACTCCATACATCTATCCATCCATGGTTGTGTCAGTTCCAGCAAGCATACAGTGCAAGGCAGGAAAAATCCCCGGACAGGGCACCAGCTCATCACTACCGCTGCATCACTGTACCCCACATGGTTAAATATAAATTGTTTAAATTAAGTCAAGTATACATCCTAGTATTCTAATAACTCACAGCTCCAAGAGGATAGAGCTTGGAAATCTAAATTTTTTCAGAAGTCTGTAAATAAGTGCTCTCTTCTATTGAATCTACTTGAATTGAATTCCTTTATTGTCATTGTATGGTACAATGAGATTCAACTTGCAAATCCTCCATAAACTTATTTTCCTATAAAATGATAAAAGAACAATACAGGGGGTCCTCGGTTTACGACACAGTTCTGTTCCTACGACAGTGATGTAACCCGAAGTTTGGTGTAAGTCGAAACACACCCTAGCCTAAGTCACTTACCTATCCTAATATAGTTGTAAAATCATAATCTAGAACATAAAAACATAACTAAGCCACAGAAAAAGGAAAAGGACATAAATATATTGTACTGTACACTTTACTGTAGTAACAGAAAAAAATGACAAAAAATAGAGTGTAAAAAAAAAATCTTTATTCCTGTGGTTGGCTTGCACACTGGAAGGGGCATTGCAAGGTGGGAGAGAGTGACCTATTGGGAGGAGGAAGCTGGAGAGGCAGGAGATCCTGCAGAAGGTGCTGGAGATACTGGGTCAGGTGAATCAGGATTGCCTAAGGAACATGCTGGAGATGATTCTACCTGTACTACAGGGCATCTCGAGAAGCAGCTGATGTAGAGGGTACAGGATCTGTACTACCATTTGAAGACTCTGACTTTCATTTAGGAGCCATGATAAGGGCCAAAAAGTCGCCAAACAAAGTAACACAAATGGAACTCTTGTGAACATGCAAACAAATTAGTTCACAAACTCAATCACTCATATGCCGCGCACAACCAAACAAGTTTGCCAACTCTTTCACTTATACAGCACGTACTTCCACAACGTGCAACCAAACTAGTTTGCCAACTCTCTCACTCATATGCCACATTATTGGGTATTCTTCTGCCATGCACAACCAAACTAGTTCGCCCACATAGTCCGTAAGTACGACACTAACGGTATAAGCCGAAACACTCATATCTCAATTTTTTAAAGTTTTCATGGGAGTGAGCATCGTAAACTCAAAATGTCATATGTCGAGACGTTGTAACCCAATGACCCCCTGTAATAATAATGATATAATAAAAAACCATGAAAAATATACAATATGAAAACATAAGTGCAATACACATGTACATATAATGGAGTGCAAATGGTTCACGAAGTGGCTCAGGTTACACAATATTACAGTTATAGTCCAAGTATACAGTGAGATAATTGTAATTGTAAGTACAAATAGTTCTACCGGGAGCACTTGATGGACTGATTCATTGCATTTAAAGCTCTTGGGATAAAACTGTCTCTAAAGCGTCGAGGTCCGTGCAGGAAAGGCTCTGAAGTTTTTTCTGGATGGAAAAATTCAAATAGCATGTGTGCATGACTGACTAGAATTCATGCAGATGCTAGTGGCTTTCCTGAGGCAGTGTGTGCTATAAATGTCCTCCAGGGCTGGAAGCTGTATCCCAATAATCCTCTGCTGTACAACTGTGATCCATAATCAGATACAATGGGTTAAAATGCTCTGAGTAATGCAATGAGAGTAACAACATTAAAGCAGCTATGGTATTTGGAATAGCTTGGCCATTCTGTGCACTATTATATCGTTGCAGGTTGATTACAATCAAATTAAATTTATAAACAATATGTGGGAATTTCAGTGTATTTGATAAAGCCTGTGTCATTGATGTGAATCTAAAAAAGAAAGGGAAACTCCAAAGGAACAGTAGCACTGCTTTGATGCTGGGTGACTCCAGTTTGCAAAACAATATGGGGGTCGTCGGGTTACTTCACAGTTCTGTTCCTACTGATGTAAGCTGAATTTTTGTGTAAGTCGAAACACACCCTGGCATAAGTCACTTACCTATCTAGAACATAAAAACACAACTAAGCCACAGAAAAAGGAAAAGGGCATAAGTATACTGTACTGTAGTAAGAGAAAAAAAAGTAAAAAATAAGTATAAAAAAAATTCTTTACCTTTATTCCTGTAGTTGGCTTGTACACTGGAAGAGACATTGCAAGGTGGGAGAAAGTGACTTTAATCTCACAGTTCATTTTGCCATTAAAGTATAACAACCCAGTAGTTAATTGCTACGTGCTACTGGGGCTTCCTCCTGTGATGACAGCAGTGATTGTCACACAGAACACATACAATTTATGATATTCCAGGTCTCTGCACATGTTGATTCCTTAGATTTATATATTATTTAAATAATTAATACTGTTAACACGTGGGGGTGGCACGGTGACAGAGTGGTAATGCTGCAGCCTCATAGGTAGTCATTTCCCTGGTGTTCTCTGCCTGGAGTTTGCATATTTTCTTGGTGGGTTTCCACAGTGTGCTCTGGTTTTCTTCCAAGGATATGCAGGTTTGGAGATTGGTGATGCTAAAATGACGCTAATGTGTGTGTGTGCTTGCAAGCGCCTGATGTCCTGTCCAGGAATTTTTTCTGCCTTGCAGCTGATGTCTCCCTAGATTGATGGATGTAATCATTACACATCCATCCTTTTCATTTATATTGTGGCAAGGTGTCCTGGGAATTTAATGGATGTAATTCACAACACAGTGAACTTGAACGTTGTTTTCTCACCATGATGATATCTCTGCTATTTGGTGCAATCCTCCAGATTTACATAAAGTACGTGCGCAAGTATAAACAGTATACTGCTTGAGTAGCAGTAACATCCAGTGGTGTCAGGTGAAGTATAAACCTGGCCTTACTTTCTCTATGTTAAACGGTTTTGATAGATGAATACAGGTTGAGTATCTCTATTCCAAAATGCCTGGGACCAGAAGAATTTCACATATTTTTGGATTTTGGAATATATTTGCATGTACATAATGAGATATCCTGGGGACAAGTGATTAAATAGGGAAATGCAGCCAAACCAATTAAATGATGACAGACATGTTTAATAATTCATATCATCAAGCTATTATTATAATGTATGTTGACATGACAAAAATTAAACTTAAAAAGTGATGAATATGATGTACAGACTCTGTTCTAGTTCCATTTTAAGAGGGCCAATGCTGCATATTTGCACTGAAGAATTTTGTTGGCATTTTATTAGTTTGTATCGGATACCTGTTGTTAATTCTCAGGGAACTGGCTGACAGGTCAGGAATATCTCAGCCATCCTCTACTCCATAATATTCACAGAGCTTCAGCCTTAATCTTGTTGTTTTTAGTGATTTTTTTTAGCAATGAATAGTATATTCAGTGTTGTGTGTTGGCTATGCCTGAGCCTGTACACTAATGACCGCCACCTTATGCAGGTGTGATATAAATAATCTCTGCTTATCTTTGGCCTTTTTGAGCAACATGGCTGACCTGCAGCTCTGCATTATGTAGGATGAAGTTTACTTTCATCTGTTGTTTACACATTTTTCATGGATTTTATTGTGTTCTTAAGAATTACTTATGAATGCTTTGAAGTTACTTTAATTTTTTTTTGTCAAGTACCTGCTGACTCACCGGTACAAGAAAACCCTTACATATGATGTACCATTGGACTCGTCTTGATGTCCAATTGTGCAAGACATAAAACTTATTGCAGTTCCTCAGTATTTTTGCCCCTCTAGACTAAAAAGTCTTCATTTTTTAGTCATTTTTAATCATATTTTCTGCAGGAAATGACACCCTTATGATACAGAGTAGATCTACAGATGTCTTGAGCACAAGTGATCAGAAAGACTTGGAAGTAGTGCATGCGATATCAGCTGATCTCAAGACTTTACCCCCTACAGAGTAAACAGGCAATGGAGGATGAACGTTACTCCTTATCACAAATCTTCAACAAAAATAAAGACCTGTAACATATGCATGTGGACTGACTTATGCTTTTTCGTGGTTGCTGACTATAAATATGATAATAGTTATAATTTCATTCTTTACCCATGGTCCACTCCCAGAAAATTAAAAATGATAACTTTCAAACATAAAAATGTGGTGTATTGTTTAGACTATTTTGATGAGTATGAATCTATAATAATAAAAGGCAAAGCCCTCACTCACTCACTCACTCACTCACTCACTCACTCACTCACTCACTCACTCACTCATCACTAATTCTCCAACTTCCCGTGTGGGTGGAAGGCTGAAATTTGGCAGGTTCATTCCTTACAGCTTCCTTACAAAAGTTGGGCAGGTTTTATATCGAAATTCTACGCGTAATGGTCATAACTGGAAGCTGTTTTTCTCCATTTACTGTAATGGAGATGAGCTTGAACGCC
This sequence comes from Polypterus senegalus, assembly GCF_016835505.1. Taxonomy (NCBI): domain Eukaryota; kingdom Metazoa; phylum Chordata; class Cladistia; order Polypteriformes; family Polypteridae; genus Polypterus; species Polypterus senegalus. The sequence continues at coordinate 48,731,632 of NC_053163.1, forward strand.
GTGGGGGCGGAGTTTCGTGTGACATCATCACGCCTCCCACGTAATCACGCAGTACGTAGAAAATCAGGAAGACCTCCAAAAAGCGCTGAAGAAAACATGCATTATATAATTGAGAAGGCAGCGAAACAATAAGAAGCGAGCGAGTGACATATACAACTATATTGATGAGTTCTGCTACTTCGGAAACAAAGCACGATGTAAACCTACACTTTAAATTAAGTTCATAGACAAGCTGCCGCTGGCGTTTGTAATTTAGTGCCTGCCCATATAAGGCCGTCCGTCAGCGGCAATCCAATAGCAAACTCCCACTAAATATTCACGGGTTAAGGACTGTGCTTATGCAGAGGAAGATGAGATGGTCAGGGTGGTGTTTGACACAAACTCAGCGAAACTGCGAGAGAAAGTTTTAAGTGTCAGGACTAAGGTAACATTAAATACAGCCATGGACATAGCACGAGATGGCACCAGCACAACTGGGGAACTTCGATGCATGTACACCGAGCGGCTCACGTGAACTGACGCAGTGCACAGATAAAAAGCAACAGTTCCAAAGAGCCTGAACAAAACCGAATTACACAATTGAAAAGGCAGCAAAAAATATGAAGCGTCTGATACATACAGGCATATTCATAAATGCTGCTACTGTGGAAACAAAGCACACGGTGGAAAAGTCAATGTCCCGCTAAAGGAAGACAGTGTAAAAAAACCCGTGCATGCAGTGTGTCAGGTCTCAGATAAAGAAGAAGACGAGCTGTTTATTGATGCAGTAAGAAACGAATCGATGAATGAAACCTGTCATCTTTACAACGATTGACAAACACGGAATGTAACTTGAACACAACACATCCTACAAATACAAACCTGATTGAAAGAAATAATGATAATCAAATCCTTGATGACAGCAACACTCAGTAACACTCACAAAACAAATACTGTATATTGACAGTCATGTTACGTTATTTTTAAAATGTTCCCTTTTCTTTTTCATAACTTCTACTTCTCCACTGCGATACGCGGGTATATATTTAAATGTATATATATCCCGATCTACAGTACATACTCGCATAGACAAGCCACGCTGTGGCGAATTGTAGAGTCTTAAGCCTCTAATACGGACATTCGAGGTTCGATCCCCGAGAGGGGATGCACTGAGTATGTACGCGCGCTACCGATTCATTTTACCTTCGCATCTTCTTGGTTTGGGACGTATGAAAAAATATTAGGTTAACGCAGAATCATGTTACGTTATTTTTAAAATGTTTCCCTTTATTAGCACAAGCACAGCTGAGAAGCTTCGATGCATGTCCTCCATAACGCGTTAAAAAAATAACGCATTTAATCACACTTTCAATTCCAAGCAAACGGGAACTTTTGTCAATGCATGATTTCCTGGTACATCCATTACACTGATGCACACATCACAGCTACAAAAATGTTAGAGTCGGAATAAAGCGCGTTCCTACGACTGATCATTTCGACTTCCGCGAAGCCTTGATAAAAGCATGGTTTTGTGCACACTGAAAAGCAAGCAAAATTAGATGCATTACAGAAAGCAGACTTTGTGGCTCTTACTGGGGATCATTGGACTTCCGTGACCGTTAGTAATTCTGATTACATCTAATTACAAAATGTTCAATGATCACACTGTTTTAGCCTAATGTACAAAATAATTTTGGCTAATGTTACTCAGAGTTTAAAGATTAAGTTGGTCAAATTACCTTTTATGTTTCTGACTTATTTTTTTAAGAAGAAAAACTGTACTTTATGTTGAAATTTTGGTTATTATTATTTAAAGACAATACTATTCTGAAAATCTACTTAAAGTACTTAAACTACCACTTTATTTTTAAGTCTGCCCAATTTTAACCAGGGATGATATTTTTGTTTCTGTTTTGAATTCAAATGCAGTTTAAAGGCTTTTTTTCAGAAATTAAAACAGCTTCAGTTTACAATATTCATGTACATGTCTATTATTTGATTCTGTCGCCCACTAAAACACTTTTAAATTTAAAAAAAAACATTTGCGATTTGGGGCAAATTTACGTGTGCGATTACATACGATTAATCCTCTAATTAATTGGATTAATTTTTTAATCGAGTCCCACCCTATATATATATATATGGATATATATATATGTAGATTTGTATATATAAGTGTATATACAGTATATATGTAGATATGTATATGTGTATATACATATATATGTTTGTATATGTGTCAGTGTGTGTGTATATATATATATATATATATATATATATATATATATATATATATATATATATATATATATATATATATATGCCAGCAACACTCATGACAATGACAAAACAATTACATTGTCAATCATGTTACGTTATTATTAAAATGTTTCCTTTTCTTTTACTTCTCGCTGCCAATCACAGGTATTTTGCTATATATATATATAAATATATATATATATATAAATAGATAGATATGACAACAACACTCAATATCAATGACAAAACAATTACATTAACAATCATCTTACGTTATTTTTAAAATGTTTGCTTTTCTTTTTCATAACTTCTTTAACACACTACTTCTCCGCTGCGAAGCGCGGGTATTTTGCTAGTATATATTATTTTTAATCCTTTAGGGATCTAGACCTCTATAGACCTCTATCAGTGGGTAAAAAATGGCATATTACTATTGCAATTGAGAATATTTAGACTTTAAACATTTAAATTAAAGCATCTATTTTAATATTTTAAATATCTGACACAACTATTCTTGCTTAAAATGTACTTCTACCTCATGAAGGTAATCATTACATTTCTTATGAATTAGGTCGGCTTACGTAATTTAGACGTTTTGCATAGTAATCATGTATCATAACCACCGACCCTGTCTTCAAGACAAAAATATTTACTGCAAGGATACCAACATAAACTGGGAAAACTCGATTTTTAAAATTTTATTTTCATATCCTGGATACATGCAGTATTAAAAAATTTTAATCAAACAGTAATGTGTAAATAAACAGCTTCAGACATGTGCATAGTTTCATGCCATCTTACTCCCTTATTTAGATAGAAAGAACACCCACAATGATTGCTGTGAGCAGACAAGAGACCAGGAATATATGCTTACTTCATTAAAATAGCTTGCTGTTTTAAAGTGGGCATATTTGTAAGTTTTAAGACTATTGTTTTCATATATGCACCAATGCCTCATCGATGTAATTTTAAACTGCAAGAACAGGCATGATGTTTTTAAAAGTTAAAAACAAAATGCTCACTAAAGAGCACAATTTCCCAAGGCAAATTAATATATACAATTACTGGAAAAACAGCTTAAAGCTGAAAAATAGTGATCTTTTATTTATCCTTTACGAAATTTCAGTCCTGGTTTATGCATCACCTTTCATTTTGCATGTTTTAGTGACATTAGCCTAAGAATATAAAGCAGACCACAACTGAAGAAGGAAGTGCTAATGTTGGCAGGTTTGAAGTCCAGTGTTGAGAAGCTGCCTTGTCTTTTCAACTGAATTCTTTTGTTAAACAATCCTAATTTTGTGTTCAGTAAATTCAACAATACTCAGCATTTTTAAACTTGTACTTAGCTTGATAAATAAAATAAGTTCTGGTTTTATAAATCCTCAGGTAGTAGGCCATATTAAATTGACATTTGCTTGATTGTTTAGATGCCTTAGGTCTGCTTATATAGAAACGTCCTTTTAGAATGAAAAACTGCAGGATCTATAGTTTTCCCGGTGTAACACCCTATTTGAATAGAAACAATCTGTTTAACTACAATGTAGGATGTGAAATGCTCTGGCAACTTATAATGGCATGAAAGAGAAAACATGTAGGATGAATGGGATTTGGGAGAGGGGGGGTTTTGCTAAATGGCCAATGATTTTCCAAGAAGGTAGAATGAGTTGTAGTTGAAAGCTTTGCTTGGCTGGCTGAGTAGCACATTTTGAATAGATCACTCTCTATTTTACAACAAGCATCTGAATAGTAGCAGGAGAATAGCTTGAGACAAAGGTGCAGCATTAGAATAATTTTAATGACCAAGCTGTCAAATAGAGAAGAGATAGGAGATATGTTCTATCTTTTTTAGAATGTTCACCTAAGAAAGCATTTTATGTCCACTGTTTATGTTTTATCAAATTAAAAAATGTTTCATCAGTTTTCAATTTGTATTCTTTGGGAGCTGTAGAAAGGCAGTTGTAAGACAAAAAACTGTAAGCTTGGTAAAGGAAGCCAATGGATAATGCTGAAGGACATGTCTCCCCTTACTTGTATTTAGAAGAGTGAGCTCAAAGGTGACACAGGGGTACAACAGGTTGTTAGTGCATTCACATCTCCTAGGCAGTATGTCTTCCCTTATACAGTATATACTGCAGGGTAAATCAGATATAGACTACTACTGTATTTCAAATTGCAGATTTTGAGTGCCTGCAATTTTAAATAATACTGAAGCAATACTTGCTTTTGGTTTTGAAGTATGCTTTGGAAGATATTTTTTTTTATTAGCACTGCCATTTTGTGCATGTGTTTGGGGGCACATCTGTTTTGTGTTGCTGGTTTCATTAGTACCTCCATTTTACAATTAAATGCGCAAGCTTCTCAGCAGCTAATTGCTGGGAAATGTATGCTCTGTTGTTTTATAAATGGAGCTACAGTTCAGGTGCTGTTGGACACAAGCCCTCAGGTCAGCATTGCTGGAAGAGCATGGGTGGAAAATTAATTACTTGATGCTCACATTAAACCTATTGAGAGTCTACTTAATGATAGTCAACTTTGAGTGACAGCAGTTAATGGCACAATCATTCCCTTTGACAGATGGATTGGAGTATGGTTAAAAGTGAGAAATTAAAGTGAAACTTTCCTACTCTTGTAGATGTTTCTGCCAAAATCATTAAAACTCCAGACCAGAATTGCACACAGCATTATATTTGTCCTAAACAGTTTTAGGAAGGTTGATGCTGGTGAGTGACATCAGATCTGTTGTACTGCCAGTATTGGAGAGAGACAAGGACCGGAGCCAGACTGCACACCTATGTGCAGCTTAGACTGGATCCCATCTGAGGAGTGATAGCAATTTTATCAACCCTGCACATAGATGGCATCCCCTGCTGATCTGGAAAACCTCCAAGAGAAACGAACAGCAAGTCATCAGACAGTTTTTTTTTCCTTCCAAAACTCTACCCAAGGTGATTGTGACACTGGTTGAATATTGACTTTGGAGCTGAAAATTAACCTAAGAGATGATATTTGAGTGCAAAAGAGTTACAACTTGATTCCTAGACCACTCCACCAAGAAGTGAAGCAGTATGTTCAAAACCTCCTGGACAGAGGTTGGATTCAAAAAATCCACATTCTCACATTCATCACCAGTTGTCTGTGCCCGCAAGAAAGACAGTTGCAAACGACTGTGTTGATTTTCTGAAACTTAATCAAAATACATGTTAAGACTGACATCCATTACCACTAGTGCAAGACCTAGTAGACAGTTAGGAGGATTCACGTGGTTTTCAATTTTAGATTAGGAAGGTGCTTACTATCAGGGATTTGTACATGAAGAATCCAAGCATGTAATGGCTCTCAGCACTCCTCGGGGGCTAGAGAGTTTTCCAGTGATTTATGGAGAGTGACCAGGAGGATATTTGAGAGGAGTGCTATTCTAAAACCTTTAAGAGTATGTTAAGGACTTGGGACAAGTGTTTCATGGAATGCGGGAGCACAGCATTAAACCTCAACCAAAAAAATGTGACCTCTTCAAGTGTCAGGTTGGTACCTTGGTCGCCTGGTGTCAGCTGAAGGCATCTAGTTGGATCATAGTGACATCAAAGCCATTCTTAAGTTAAGAGAAAAAGAGCCAAAGACAGTTAGGGAAATCAGAACTTTGCTAGGATTTTACAGTTACAACTGATCTCTCATTCTGGGGTTTTCTAGGTTGGCCAAGCCTCTGTTTCATCTGTTTCTATTTCCTAGTAAAGCAGTGAAGTAAACAGCAAGACTTTATAAGCTTTAACAATTAAAAAAGAAAGCAGTCACAAGTCAGCTGTCATCAGGGACACCTATCAAGAGGACTCCTTAACATGGAGTTATTGAAATCCTCAACCATCCTCCAGTGCTGTTTGTCCTCCATACTTATGCTTCAAACAAGGGGTTAGACACATACAGTATACAGTCTTGTACCAACATCAGGGTGGTAAACTCCATTTGAGAGAATGTGGATTAGGAACTTGTACTTTAGCAGAGCATAATTACCTTTTACACTCTGGTAAACTTCATTTTTTATCACTCAAGTGGGCCATGCGCAGCAAATTTAGATATTACTTATACTAGGCACTAACATTTGCAGTATACAGACAATAAACCTTTGACTTATGTGTTAAGTACTGCCAGACTCAATGCAGTGGGACATCACTGGTAAGGCAAGTTGGCAGATTTCCACTTTGATATAAAGTATCAGTCTGGCAAGATAAATGTTGATGCTGATACCCTTTCATGATAGTTTGTAATTCTCCTAAATATTATGAGTACACAGAAGCTCTGTTACCTGATGTTATTTCAGTGGAATGGTAGGGCCAGAGAGCTGTTCAGGAGGAAGAGTTGCCATTGGTTGCGTCACTGAGTCTCGTGAATGAAGTCCAGATACATACTGTCACTCTTGTTGAAGCATGACATCACATTGTCCCAGTAAATTGATCAGATTATCAGAAAGGTCATCATGGAACAGGAGACAAGAAGGCTTGTTCATGAGTGGAGCAAACTTGTGTTGGAAGATAGAATCTTATACTGACAGTCTGGTCAGTAGAAGCAGTTGGTTCTAAACAGATTGCTTAAAGTACTAGTGTTGACAAATCTCCATTATGAGATGGGTCATGTAGGGGTTGACAAAGTCCTTCATTTGGCTTGTGAGAGATTGTGTTGTTCCTGCTTTAAATGTGAAGTAGAAGATTATGTTACAACAAATGTCTCTGCTTACAGCAAAAGTGCCCAAATGTTCCCTAAAGGAAACCCTGAGAAACGTTGAGCATATTATGAGAAATTAGTTAACTGGATCATAGAAAGAACTGAAAATAGACCAATTTTTAAGATTTAACCTGAGATTGGTAACAGGAAAATTAGAGTAATACGCTGAAATCTTTTACTACCTGTAAATGACTTACCATTCAGGAGAATACTCTCACAAAGTCTGTAAAAAAATGAGAAACTGAAAAGGATCAGTATACGGGATAAGGTAAAATGGAGTGAAGGAAGATCAGAACAGTGGTATTATGCTCAAAGTTCAGTGAGTAAGAACAACTCCAAAAGACAAATGAAGAAAAGAAAACAACAACAAAAAGAGACAAGAAAACCATTTGTGACACCAGAAAATATTCAAGGATACAATCAAGCAAGAGAAAACTGAGTTCCTGAGAGGTTCGAAGTAATGGAACAATGTGAACTGGTCAAAGCTCTATTGGCACTGGTAAGAGAAGAGACAGGGGTAAGGTATGGTGATAAGGCACCAAAGCCATTAAGGAGATCTAGCAGAACTGTTAGACCAAATGACATCCTAACCTATAACACTCTTGGAGAGCCATCCTTTAATTTTAGTCAGGTCAGTCCTATTAATGTCTATATTGTGTCAAGTTATCTAGTGATTTCACCAGTTGACAACCAAACTAAACTAAGATAGATAGATAGATAGATAGATAGATAGATAGATAGATAGATAGATAGATAGATAGATAGATAGATAGATAGATAGATAGATAGATAGATAGATACTTTATTAATCCCAAGGGGAATTTTGCATACTCCAGCAGCAGCATACTGTTAAAAAAACAATTAAAGAGTGATAAAAAATGCAGGTATATCAGACAATAACTTTGTATAATGTTAACGTTTAACCCCCGGGGTGGAACTGAAGAGTCGCATGGTGTGGGGGAGGAACGATCTCCTCTGTCTGTCAGTGGAGCAGGACAGTGACAGCAGTCTGTCACTGAAGCTTCTCCTCTGTCTGGAGATGATGCTGTTCAGTGGATGCAGCGGATTCTCCATGATTGACAGCAGCCTGCTCAGCGCCCATCGCTCTGCCACGGATGTCAAACTGTCCAGCTCTGTGCCTACAATAGAGCCTGCCTTCCTCACCAGTTTGTCCAGGCGTGAGGCATCCTTTTTCTTTATGCTACCTCTCCAGCACACCACCATGTAGAAGAGGGCACTCGCCACAACCGTCTGATAGAACATCTGCAGCATCTTATTGCAGATGTTGAAAGACGCTAGCCTTCTAAGAAAGTATAGTTGGCTCTGTCCTTTCTTGTACAGAGCATCAGTATTGGCAATCCAGTCCAATTTATCATCCAGCTACACTCCCGGGTATTTATAGGTCTGCACTCTCTGCACACAGTCACCTCTGATGATCATGGGGTCCATGAGGGGCCTGGGCCTCCTACAATCCATCACCAGCTCCTTGGTTTTGCTGGTGTTCAGTTGTAGGTGGTTTGAGTCTCACCATTTAACAAAGTCCTTGATTAGGCTCCTATACTACTCCTCCTGCCCACTCCTGATGAAGCCCACGATAGCAGTGTCGTCAGCAAACTTTTTCACGTGGCAAATATTGGAAGTCTGATGTATATAGGCTGAACAGTACCGGAGTAAGCACAGTTCCCTGCGGCGCTCCTGTGCTGCTGACCACAATGTCAGACCTTCAGTTCCTGAGATTCAGATACTGAGGTCTGCCTGTAAGATAGTCCATGATCCATGCCACCAAGTATGAATCTATTCCCATGTTTGTCAGCTTGATCCTAAGGAGCAGAGGTTGGATGGTGTTGAAGGAGCTAGAGAAGTCCAGAAACATAATTCTTACATAATTCTTACAGCACCACTGCCTCTGCCCAAGTGGGAGAGGGTTCATGAATGGGTGGCCAACTTGAAGACAACATTATAGTTGTCATTAGTTTTTTTAAATTTGAGGAGACTCCAGAGGACTGGAAACCATTTATAGAGGTGATACTGTAAACAGTTTGCATAGATGGTATGAAGAATCAAAGACGGATATTTAATAAAAAAGGAAAAAAAGCCTTAGTGAATTAAATACTACAGGTATTTGAAAGTGCTGTTTGATGGCTGAATGACTAAATGGGAAGAGGTCAAAGAAGTCACCAGAATACTGCATGCTAAGATGTTTCCAGTTCTCTGTCCTTTCACAAGTGCATAAAGTTTTAAAAAAAGTCTGCATATGTTAGAAAAAAATCCATGTGTCATAAATGGGAGAAAAGTTTTTTGAGGAAAGTTTGTTTGAGAGATTATTTCATTATGTTACAGCAAATCAGAGATTACTGTAATGCTTGCAAGCTAAATACACAAATGAGAAATTAAGTGTAATTACATTTATGGATTATTTTTGAGAAGTGTATAAGTAATTCAGAGCTTGATATTTAATATGGAAGGTGCAGTTTGCTTCAAGAGCAGATTAAGTGAATGCATTAGGTGGAAATGTACACAAGCTTAGATGAGGCGCTCTTTTTGTATTGCATGTGTAATAAAGCAAAAGCAGTCCATTAACTTTGATGTGGCTACAAATATAGGAAATTAAGTTGTAGCAGTTCTATTTTGTGTGTCGTTTACCTGTCGGACTGCCTTCTGTTAATTAAGTCATATTTAATTGCTGTGTCCTGGATTGTATTCGTTGTTAGGGTCTGGATCGTCTGTCTACATGTGTGCTGAGTGTTGATTATGGATTCACGGCTTTCCTGCAAGTATAGGAGCGCTCCTGAACCATTCATCCATCTTCACCCTTACAGTGTCTACCGATAGGACTGTTTTTTCATTCCCTTACAACATACAGATCTCTGGACTTACTCTCGTCATGTCTCATTACATCCGGTGTGGTATTCCAAGGACTTTGCTGTGTGGAGTTGTGTTTTTGTGTTTAATGTAATATCGCCGTAGGGGTACAGGGGTGGTATTGTATTTATATTATTTAATTTCATTATATTCTTTAATTGTTGTTATTCCCCAGTGTGCTTTATTTTGTCTCTGTTTGTGAGTATATGCAGGCGGGCCAAGGCTGGGAGCGTCCCTTTGATCCTCTATAAAAAATAAATAAATCACCGTCATCTTGATGGTATGAATCTTAGCGGCACGGACCGCCACAAAGTAATTATAAAGCAGTAATGGTATATTTATGTGCATATTTATATGTTTTATAATAAATGCGTAGTTGCATTATATTTCTGTATATTCTTGCAATGGTGTTTGTTATATATTTTGATTTGTATTCATATAGATGTGCATAAATGGTGAGAATAGACAGAAAACTCTGGTCACTAAGGAAATGTTAGGGTACGAACCAGGTGGCCCCTTTTATTATTTTCAAAGTCCGGGAACTGACACAAGCACTTGATAGTGCATCAAATCAAAGCAAACAAAAATCAATGAAAAAGAAGATATAACGAAGAGGATTCAGATTTCCCTTGAGTGTGTCAATTCTCAGGTCCACTCATCAGTCTTCTGTCTACAGAATAGAATAAAGCAAGTCATGCCAGGAGCTTCTTGGTTTTATAGTGAAGGGACCGGCAGGAGTGGAGTCAGTTTACCTCCAAGAGTGGCTTCTCAGGGCTGTGGGGAAGAAAGGAGATGATACCATCAGTGACAATGCCTCCTTGTGTCTTGGAGTGGTAGTGCTTACCTCAAACGATCCCAGAATGCAATCATCAGATGCATATGCATGACAATGTCTAAATACAAAGAAACTATATTAAAAAATATTTTATTAAGTAAATATGTTAAAAAGATATGTTTTGACTGGGTTACATGTTCCTTTGTTAAATGCTAAGGAAGTTGATTAGTTTAAAACTAAAAAAGGAAAAAAAAAAGTGTAGCATTGATGGACTTATCATATTCACATAATTAATGTTATATTATCAAGTGTACTGTATAATTAGTAATGCAATACATATCAGATGTACTGAATACAACAAAAACAACATTTATTTATATTGCACATTTTCATACAAATAATGTAGCTCAAAGTGCTTTACATGATGAAGAAAAAGAAAAAAAAAGACAAAGTAAAAATTTAAATAAAAGAACACTAATTAACACAGAATAAAAGTAAGGTCCGATGGCCAGGGAGGACAGAAAAAAAAAACTCCAGACGGCTGGAGAAAAAATAAAATCTGCAGGGGTTCCAGGCCATGAGAACACCCAGCCCCCTCTAGGCATTCTACCTAACATAAATGATCAGTCCTCATTTTATTCAGGGTTTTCATGGAAGGACTTGATGATGACAGTCACATAGTCTTAAATCCATCAATGTAGGAACATCATGGTGCTTTGATTAGGTGGTGGTGGAGCAGATCGTCACCACAGAAAACCAGAAAAAGAATAGAAGAGAGAGTAGGGTTTAGTATGGATTTTAGAGCAAACACCATGAATAGTATTGATAATTAATTGAATATGCGAAGCATCAGGATTACATTAAAATGAAGTTATGAGAAAGCCATGTTAAAGTAATGTGTTTTTAGCAGTTTTTTAAAGTGCTCCACCATATCAGCCTGGTGAATTCCTATTGGCAGGCTATTCCAGATTTTATGTGCATAACAGCAGAGGGTCACCTCACCACTTCTTTTAAGTTTAACTCTTGGAATTCTAAGCAGACACTCATTTGAAGATTAAGATTACGATTTGGAATATAAAATGTCAGACATTCCGATATATAAAATGGAGCAAGATTATTTAAGGCTTTGTAAACCATAAGCAGTATTTTAAAGTCAATTCTGAATGACACAGGTAACCACTGTAGTGACATCAAAACTGGAGAAATGTGCTCAGATTTTCTTTTCCAAGTTAGAATTCTAGCAGCTGCATTGTGCACTAGTTGTCTTTTTTTTTTGTAGTCCTGAGAGGACTGCATTACAGTAATCTAGTCGACTGAAAACAAAAGTGTGAACTAATTTCTCAGCATCTTTCAATGATATAAGAAGTCTAACTTTTGCTATATTTCTTAAGTGAAAAAATGCTGTCTAGTTATCTGATTAATATGTGATTTAAAATTCACGTGACAGTCAGCAGTTACCCCTAAATTCTTTACCTCCATATTGACTTTTAATCCTAATACATCAAGTTTATTTCTGATAACCTCATTATATCCATTATTGCCAATCACTAAAATTTCAGTTTTCTCATTATTTAGCTTGAGAAAATTACTACTCATCCACTCAGAAATACAAGTAAGACACAAGTTAGTGAAACAACAGAGTCAGGGTCATCAGGTGCTATTGATAAATACAGCTGCGTGTCATCAGCATAGCTATGGCAGTTCACATTATGCCCCGAGATAATCTGACCTAACAGAAGCATGTAGATCGAAAAGAGCAGCGGACCCAGGATAGAGCCTTGCGGAACACCATATAAAATATCCTGTGTCTTTGTATTTTATAATTACCACAACTAACAAAGAATTTTCTACCTCCCAGGTAGGATTCAAACCAATTCAAGACACTGCCAGAGAGGCCCACCCACTGACTAAGGCGATTTCTAAGATTATTGTGATCAATGGTATAAAATGCGGCCCTCAGATCTAAGAGGATGAGAACAGATAAATGGCCTCTGTCTGCATTTACCCACAAGTTCTTTACTACTTTAACGAGTGCTGTTTCTGTTCTGTGATGTGTTCTAAAACCTGACTGAAACTTATCAAGAATAGCATGTTTATTGAAGTGGTCATTAAGCTGCATAATGACTGCCTTCTCTAGAAGTTTACTTAAGAAAGGCAGGTTAGAAATAGATCTAAAATTTTCAAAAGCAGAGGAGTTTAGATTACTTTTCTTAAGTAGAGGTTTAACTACAGCAGTCTTAAAACAGTCTGGGAAGACCCCCTTATCTAATGACGAGTTTACTATGTTAAGAATACCATCAATTAGAACGCCAATACTTCTTTGAAAAAACTTGTTGGTATTGGGTCAAGGATGCAGGTGGAGGGTCTCAGTTGAGAAATTATTTTATATAAATCAGATAAATCTATCCTGGTGAAAGAATTTAATTTGTTTATAAAGGAGTACTGGGGCTTAAGAGGATGCGCAGTGTTGGGGAGATATACTATATTATTTCTAATATCATTAATTTTTTGATTGAGAAATACAGCAAGAGCCTCACAACTTTCACTGGAAGTATTCTGGAGGCATTCCATTGAGTTACCTGAGTTTAGCAGACGATCAACCATAGAGAATAAGACTATGGGATTACTAGCATTGTTATTTATAATTCTAGAGAAATAGCAGCGCCTCTCAAGACAGACTGTGTTATTGTATTCTGTTAATTTAACCTTCAGTATCTCATAGTGGATAGTTAGTTTAGTTTTTCTCCATTTACACTCAGCTCTCTGGCATATTTTTTTAAATCAGAAACTCCGGATCTTCCATGGTATAACAATGATAGAAGATTTTTTAACTGTCTTTTCAGGGGCGATTATGTCAGTAGCAGCTCTCACCTTAATATTAAATTTTACCACCTTACTATTTACATTATCCTTGCTATTGTAGTTAGCACTACAAACGGACTGGTTGCTTAGAATGTTTGTAAATTTTGAAGCTGCTGATGAATCAAAGAAGCGTTTTTAACAATATGCTTCTCGTGAATGTTTTCCATCATTATTTTCATATTAAATATTAAAAGAAAATGGTCTGATAGACCAATATCAATGATCTGCTTCACATCAACTTTCAGTCCTTTAGTTATTACTAAGTCTAACTTATGACCTGCTTTATGTGTAGGCTGATTAAGGAGCTGTCTCACATCAAAAGAGTCCAGGAGGTTCATGAATTCCTTTACTTTTGGGTCATGCTGTTTATCAATATGAAAATTAAAGTCACCAACTATTAGGAGCGCGTCACAGTTAGTAATTATAATTGACACCAAGTCTGAAAATTCCTCAAAGAAAGACGTATTGTATTTAGGAGGGCTATATATGGATAATACTAGAAACTGAGAAACTCCATGAATAACAATGGCAAGATACTCAAAGGAATTGAATTTACCAAAACGGACATCTTTACACTTTAACTGGATCAAGTAAATGTTTGCTAAACCGATACCTTTTTTTCCTTGGCGATCCGTCTGAGCAAAGCTGTAATTTGGAGGCGCAGATTCACTTAAAACAGCCGCGCCATCAGAGCTAAATCTGAAACATATTTAATGTTTTGGAAGAGCAGAGCTGAATTTTATGTGCAATATAGGTAATCAAGATTAATTAAGTTATTTTTATTAGTGCTGCTCTGTGCGTATTTTTTATTTAATCTATAATCTGTTTTTGTAGATTTAATGCCTTGTTCATCTAAAGGTGTAATTGTAATTAAATTATTCGTATTTATGCCGCACTGCCTAGATTTTTTGCATGCATTGATGTTAGTTATTAGAGTAGTAATGCGGTGTACATTTGCAGGAGACTTTGTTAAAGAATTATCATGTCCTAGCAAAGCATTATGGAAAGGGTTAGGAGTAGAAATAGCGAGACAAGAGAGACGGATTATCTTCGTGATGTTTTCGGAGTGGACCCGAGCGCCAAATCTATTTGGATGCAGACCATCCCGCTTGAAGAAACGCGGTTTCTCCCAGAAGAGGTCCCAGTTGTCTATGAACCCGATGTTTTGATTCTCTCAGAAGCCTTTCAGCTATGTGTTTAATCCCAGCAGACGTCGGTATTACTCGATTGATCTTCTAATGAGAGGTAGGGGACCCGAGATAAACATTCTTGCAGACGGAGTCCTCTCCTTCGTGGCTTTGATTAGTGTTGAGGGGTCCACCTTGAGAATCTCAGACTGTCAGTGTCTCACGTCATTTACCCCGGTGTGTATTACAATGGATCCCACTGCCTTGTTCTTGTGCTTCTCGAAGACTGTCGACGCACGTCTCATAACATCTTGGACATGAGCTCCGGGAAAACAAGAAACAAAAGATTTCTGATTAGGGCATGCGATGTTCAGATTTCTTACGATTATATCACCAATCACAAATACGTCACCCGGGGTTGAAGGAAAACTGGGGGCGCGGAAAGGGTTGAACTGGTTCTGTGTGGAGATGCATGGAGGTGTTCTAGCCTTAAACCCCCGCCTGCATAGCTGAAACAAGCTGAGGTCTTCATCAGCACAGCGTGGAGTCGATGTTACTGAAACTTGATGTGTTGTGTCAATTACAGATGACGGGGATGCAGCTGCTGCGCCTTCAAATCCCTCAGGTACCTCCGTCTGAACAGGAGTTTCAACGACATGATTCACCCTTCTGTCAGCCATTGTCTGCTTCTGCTTCCGCTTCGTGCCCCAGGAAAAAATGAGAGAGAATTATTGAACTTGTACAAATACAAAAAAAAATGTAAGAATATATTGTTTTATACTGTATAGCATTAATAAAAAAAAATCCCCAGGACGCTGCATCCAGTTCTCTTTTATTTAGCCATAATGTATTATTAGGTCAATACCTTTTCTCTGGCATGTCTGTTCTGAGGCAGGTAACGGAAACAAGAAGAAAACCTGAACAAGGCCCAAGTCTGGTGCAAAGCCTTCCTTTGCACTTACCCATAATCATGTAGGAACATTATACAACCATCCATTAACTTGCAGGAGTAAACTTAATTATGCAGAAAATACCAATATTAACTCAAGGAGAGTGTGTCTGATATAAACTGCCTGCGTAGGATTTGAACCCAGGTCCCTTGGACTGTGAGGAAAAGTGTGCAAACTATTACCATTGCACATAATTCAGGCATTTTCCTGTTATGCTTATTATTCATTTGTCCATTAATTTTCTGACCCTGCTTATTCCATTTTAGGTATACATTACACTGAACATAAGGTCCAAATATCTGTGGACATGGTGCCATCACAAGGCCAGTGGGCCATATTAGAGCTGTCAGTCCATTTAATCTGCTAGTCTGAGGGATCTGGAAGAAAACTGCGGTATCTAAACTAAACCATTGAGGCACTGGTGAAAAGTGTATAACCCACACAAGCAGTAATCAAGCTACAGTATGATTTGAATTCAGGTCTTTGAAGTTGTAATCAAGCAGCACTAACCATTGTGTCCATTTGAAACTCTAACATTGAATTATCAGGTATAATTCAGTTATTATATTCAGTACATCAAGTTTCCAAGACTGCAACTAATAACTCACTTATTATTCAGTACATAGAGTAATTAGACTACCCAGCTGTGAATCTAACAATTTTATTAATACCATGTAAAAACATTTGGATAAATAGCATACAATTTTTTTAAGTGCACAGTTCCTGGAAGTATTCAAAAGAATTATATAATCTGCCGAGGTATTGGATTTTAATGCCAGTTGCTATGTAAGACAATCACAGTCAACTGTAACATTAAACACAATATTGTAACCATACTGTATCTATACACCAAATAGTGACTTATCCCAGCAACAACATCAGACACAACAGTCACAGTCACACAGGAGGGACACATATTGATACAAAATTATCTTCAGAGGTACACCTGGCAAAATATTTAGGAAAATGAGAAAAAACTAGAGAGCTATGGGGAACAACTTTGGGAGCAACTGTGTAAATTCCAGAACCCACAAACACTACAAAAAAGATATTCTGGCATGGAAATTAATCTAGAGTTCATACCTCTTCAATTAGATGCCACACAAAAGCAGTTGAGGCTGAAACATTAAACCTGAGTTCATGGCTCAGTACAAAACAATGCACTTTAATTTAAGAGAAGGCTGCCCGTTAACTCGAGTATATCGTCTGAATAAGAAATCAAATGGAACATTTATGCAGTGACAACAGTGAGTCTAAAATGTTATCACACGTGAAGTACAAATTAGTAATCTGCTACATAATTATAATACCAGCATCTGTACTTTTTATTAAAATAATGGTTTTAATTGAATGTTTGAAGGTATATTTCTTGTCAGATTAGATATTATTGATGAGGAAGTGATGACATCATGATATCTGACAAATGACCCCAAGGCATTTGGTTGATGATGAAGAAAACTCATTTTGAAACTTTTGGCAATTTCTAAAGTGTAATGATTAAAATTTCAAAAAAGGGTTGTTGGAGTGGGGGTAGTGGGGGCAGTTCTTCAAAACTAAACATGAAAAATTCCTTTTTCCCTTTTTTGTTGCCTTATTATTTGTTTTTGACATCAGCAAATAATAGATTGCAAAAAAAGGGGAAAGTATTTTTGGCACTTTACAAATTTAATTATCACATTCATAAAATTAAGTTACCAAGATCAGAAAACTTACAAACTTTGATGTTTTATACCTGATTGGTATTTCACTAAATACATGCAATTCTTTCGATCTTCTAAGACCTGTCATGTATTTTGCTGTTTCCTAGCTAAGTACTCAAGTTATAATAAAAGGAATAGAGACAAGAGCAAAATTGCACCTAGAAATGCATATTTACTATTGAAAGATGTTCAAATAAATGAAATTATGTGAAAATCATTTTTATTTGTATTATTTTTAGGTTATAGTCACTTAACATATGGAATTCTGTAACCATGGATATGCATTATGGCTTTAGGGCCCAACATATTTTTAATTAGTCCTTACATTATAGACACTGCAGTCACAGATACCAGTCACACCCTATAGCATATACTGTATTGTATAAAATTAACCATTTTTTATGACACTCAATCTGGACCAACAGCTGACAGAATACTAGCCTATTGTATGATGTGTTTTATAATATACAAAACCAGTAAGTCTTTAGAACTAATTGTACATTTATAGCAAAATGGTTTTCAATGAGAAACATCACGTCATTACTCTGCTTCCAGCAGAACAGCAACAACAATTTATCTATATTTTAGTTCAAAAAACATTTTTCCCCTTTTAAAATATTTAAACATCAGCAAAATCTTTTTTGCTTTTTATTTGGCTGGAATTTGGGTATTTTATTAGGATATTGCAGTACAAACATATTTGAAATGCTTACCTGTAATATTTACACTTACATACCCCTAGGACTGTAGCAGTTACGTGTTACAAGCCCAGCATTCCTTGTATGGAGAGAGCATCTGCATATTTGACTTTACTTTACAAGTGAAGCTCTGGACATCATTTTATCAGCATCGGCAGGAGTCCCTTGATACTCAACTCATGGTTACAACTACATCTAAGTAGAAACTTTCTGAAATAGTAACGTATTATTGTTCAGTAAAATATAATGTTGTGTTGAAAACAACTACTTGGATAAGACTTATTTTTATACTTTATATTTTTAGGTTTACACACAGAAATGATTTATCTAATTTTTAGCTTACTGTGGTCAAAACCATAACACGTTTTGAAATGTTTTTCTTTAATACTACAAGCTATTTTCTCACCCAAAGATAATTACCATGATTTAAAATTTTAATTGGTTTAAATTAGCTTTACTTACCTTAAAGTAAAAAAAAAATCACACTTATATCCTGTGGAAAATCCATAAGAGCAATTTTAAAGCTGTGTTTAAGAATGAGTGCCCACAGGTGTTCCTCTAACACTTCAGACAAAATTTAAGAGATCTCATGTATAAATAAAAAGTAGGATTGTTTGGTGGCAGAGTTCCTAGGGCTGCTGCCTCACAGTGTGAGGAAACTAGCTTCAAAGGTTAGTTTGGACCCCACATTAATGTGATTTATATTGGTTTTTATTTCTCTGGGTACTGGATTTCTTCTCACGTCCTGCAAACATGAAGGTCAGGTTAAATGGAGACTATAAACTGGCCTGCTGCTTGTTCAGGGATTATTACTGCTTTGTTCCAGATGCTGTAGCATATGCTCTGACTTTCTGTATTTCTGTCTTTGACAGTTCTCCCCATGGAGCCTACTTCACTTTTCTGGACCTATGCCCACCTTCTTCTAGCTTCATCTCTTCTTTCAGGGTCCTGACTCTTTATACATTTGGCCACACTTTGTCCCACTGTTGGAGGTGTACTCTGCTTGGATAAATTACGTAAGCATATTAATAGTTTAGTATGTTTCTATATTACAAATTATACACATTTTTTCCAGTATGTCTTTATTCAAAACCTCTCGTGTTCAAGAACAAAATATTTTAAGTAAACATTCTGCATTCTTAAGTATCCAAATGCTCTCAAAGTGCAATAAAGGTTTACATAGTTAGGTTTAGTTTATCAGAAATGAAAACTGTAATGACCACAAATCCACTTGCTCCAATTCAGGATTACAGGGGCAAGAGCATAAGTCTTTTTTAGGGTCCAATCTTGCACACTCAAAGTCAACACAGGAGTCATCAATTGACCTAACATATGTGGCTGTGGGAATGTAGTAGGAAAACCAAAATACCCAAAGGAAAATGCAAGCAGATATATTGAAAGAACATGTATAGTCAACACAGGCAACAAATGGATATGAATGTAGGAAATTGTTCCTTTTGTCCCTTTTATTTTATATTACATAAAATCAGACAATGCATAAAAGTATTGTATAGTATGTCATACTATTTGCTCAACCTAAAACAGAAACATTTTAAAACATTTATTTTAAATCAATATATTTAAACTTGTTAAAAATATTAACATACAGTCATTGTTGTTGTTTATACAAACACAGTTTCTCAAATGTTCCTAAAAGAATAGACTAATTAAAAAAAAAAATAAACACAAAATAACAATTCAATTTTTTTAAACATTAAACTTCTTGAACAGGGCTCAATTATGAAAACTAAATCTAAATAAACAAATCGGTTAAATTATGACATAGATTCTTACTCTTTTTCTTTCACTTCTCTGAAGGCTGCTATAAATCCTCAACAGATAATGGCATATTCACTGATGAAATTTTTAGATGCCTTAAATCACTGTCAAATAAATGATATATTTAATACCCATTTACGTGTACATCATAATTTTAAAAAAGTGACTTGAGCTGTAAATAAGTCCCAAGGTTAAAACAGTTTTACAATTTTCACTGTGCATCTGTTCATCCATCCACTTTATGAACCCACTTTTTCAATTTGCAGTGCCACACGGAGCCAGAGTTTATTCTAACAGCAACCTCTCTTGGGTGAGATGTTAGTCCAACACATACTAGGTGTGGCAGAAAAGTAATGAGACAGATTTTTTATTTACCAAAGTTTTTATTTTTTTCAAACATCAATGTTATCCCTTTCAAAGTAGTTCCCTTGGGCAGCTACACACCGATGGAGATGTTGTTCCCACTGTTGGTAGCAGCGCTGGAAGTCTTCAACCGGTATGGTCTTCAGCATGTCTGTTATACTCTTTTGGATGTTTTCTAAAGTCCCGAAATGACGTCCTTTGAGGACATTTTTCAGTTTAGGAAAAAGGAAAAAGTCACACGGACTGAGGTCAGGTGAATAAAGGGGCTGGGGAACCACAGGAATGCCTTTTTTCGATTGTCCTTCTGGTCAATTCTGAGGTTTTTCGGCACCATTTTGGCACAGACCTTTCGCATGTGCAAATGTTCAGTCAAAATTTGATGAACGGTAAATCTGTTCAAATTTAATTGTTCACTCAACATTCTTAATGTTAAATGACGGTCTGATCTCACGAGTGTTCACACGTTCGATGTTTTCATTGGTTTTCGAAGTTGAAGGCCTCCCTGAAAAACATGAGCTCTGGATAAAGAATGTTCCCCATAGGCCTGTTTTAACTTTTCAAATGATACACTTGCAGATTCTCCAAGCTTAACACAAAATTTAATGGCACAACGTTGCTCCAAATTCCGCTGTTCCATTTTGCGTGATGCACAACCAAAAACACAACTTCGCTAATAGCAGTCACAAAAATCACGTAGTTAATGGAAGGAATTGAAACTCGCACTGAGCTATGGGAGGGTACTGATACACATGCTCTATCAAGGACAACAGCGCAGCGTTGCCATATCGCTTGCAGTGTTGCCAGTCTCATTACTTTTCTGCCACACCTCGTAGCACACTGACACTTGTACCCCAACATACACTCACTCATAATGGACCACTTTACAGCCACAAGTTTTTAGGATGTGTGAGGAGGCAGCAGCAGGCATGAAAAACCCACTGAGAGAATGGGTACATTCAATGAAGACAATGATTGTTGCGCCATAATTTAATTCAATGTCCCTCTCTAAGTAGGATTAAGTTCCACAACTGCCTTTTAATTTGTGTTTCCTTTTACATTTTTGTGAAATTACAAGCCAACTGACAGTTCTGAAACTTTTGCCAATACATTAAATGATGGACACATACAGTAGAATAGAGGCTCATGGTCTAATTCACCTTTACCTAATTCCGTCTAGATGGCTGGTCAGCAGTAGCTGTCAAGTCACTACTGGTGCCCTACCACCTCCCAGCTTGCTTCCACTTTACTATGTCAATACCAGGATAAGGTTCTCTCTCTGATTCCTCTTCTAACCATTCTAGTTTACCATCATGATCCATAATGGTGCAGTGTCTGATACAGATTTTTGTGCTTTGTGGGACATTAGTTGCTACTCTACCTACCTAACAAATGCCACTATGGTACTTCATTTTCAATGAAGCTGAGATTTATTACTTCCTTTGGGATATCAATAAGGGTCATCAAAGCCTGGATGAACTGTTTTATTTACATCGCCCTTAGACACTACTTTTTTATATGCATTACAGTAAATCTATCTTCACAGGGCTTACACTGTGGAAAATTCCCTATAACCCATGTTGTGCAGTTTCAGTGCTGTTAAAAGGGCTTGAAAAACTGTCTTCCTCTAAAAATGCAGAGTAGCATTAGCCAAGTATTAGACAGTTTTCTCCATCTTTGATGAACAAAATAATGTCACTGAAGTTATACAACACTGGTTATAAAGACAATGAATATAAGAAATAATGCTGGAAATAACAACCTGAAATATAATATAATTGAAATACTAAATAACTTAATAGAATAATGATATAAAAAAGACATGAAAAATATAGAAGTACAGAACATGTAAAATTCCCCAAAAATTGTTGTTTAAATTACATAAATTGTTATATAAGTATAGAAAAAAAAATCATATATAGAGATCAAAGGTCTTTATGAACAAACAAGAACTGAATCAACCAACAAAACACAAATGCATTATTAAAATATACAAATGTAAAAAAAATACAGTGAATGTAAATAAAAGACATTCTGAAGAAAAGAACTAAAGCAAAACATGAATACATGTAAAAGAGCAAAATACCATATTATAAACAAAAATAAAGTAAGCAATTATAAAAAGAAACCCAAGAAGTAAACCTGACAAAAGAGGTGTATAAGTAAGCAAAAAAGATAAAAATGTAAGAACAGATGCTTTAACATGGACCAAAAATAAATAAATAGTTCCAGGCAAGAATTAATAATTGAGAACCAAGGTTTGATAGTTGTGTCTCTGAAAACAATAACTTTCTAATTTTATTTGGATTTTTTTTTTTGTATTCACGGCAAAATATCAAGTGACATTCATATTTTATGTTTTTTTTTCAAGAACTGATATCTTGTGAAATCACTACAGCAACACATGGAGTGTCTTGGAAGCACCTGGCCATTCAATGTGTTTGTCAGATTCCACAAATAACACAACAGATTCAAAGTAACAAGATAAGAATTTGACAAACTAGGTGTACTAATGGTGCAGTTTAACACTACAATCCCTGAAGCCTTCGAAAAAACATAATCAGCATGGCACTGCCAGATCTAAACACTAGCGTGGTGAATTGCTCGCTTACTAAAGTGACTATAGCTGCAGGTGGAAGGCCCATTTTAGCTATGGTGCCAAGCAGAGTTGCTTTGTGGTGAGGCAGTCTTTTAAGCCGGCAATGAAGAAGCTGTCGGTTGTTACGGTTCTGCCTTTTTCCAGAAACGGCTCCATAAGCTTTATGACCACAGACTAGGAAAGTCTTTGCCCATGGGTTGTAACTCAAAACGCAGTTCTTAACAAAACATTGCCAGATGTCTAAGATGGCAGAAAACCTGTCGTTTTTCACATGTTCTGCACAGGCATCTTTGTTGTCAAAGCGCAAATGCTGCATGGTAGTCTGATAGCGGTCACGGGACATTTACCTTTGATTTACAGTGCAACTAATAGTTCTGAGAAGGCATCAACCACAGCACCAACTGAGGTCATTGCTGCTCTTGTGATAAAAATGGAGATAAATGTCATCAACTCAGAGACAGAGAGGCAAGTTTGTTGTACCATGTGAACGTCACTGACAGAATAAAACTGAATAATAAAAAAAAAAGCACTAACTTTTACAAGTAGCCAAAATTTACACTGGGTGTCACAGACTCAAATCAAAAGTATGTTTTTATTATATTATAGTAATAATAATAGATGCTCACTACTCAAAACGTGAAGCACCTGGTCTCAAACCAGGAACCTTTTCGTTATAAGGTAGCAGTTCTTACTTCTGCACCATTCAAGAATACACATCAACTTTCGGCTGAATGACATTTGAGCTTGGGTTTTTAACTAATTGACAGCAAAATGTCAATTGAATTATTATTTTTTTTTTACTTTGGTTATATTCTTGAATAAAAGTGCACATGTTTATTTGATATTTGGACTTAAGTCTTTAGCCTTAAATTGTTAATACACCCAAGTATATGCATATGTAGAAGTACTGCCTGTTGATTATTGTTGAGATGTATTTTCAAATGACCATATATGCTGATGAAGTTGTCAGGGTTCACGGCCTCTGGCACAGTATTTTTTAGTATGAGTTTATCTAGATCAGTAGACACTCCAAGATCTGGAAGGAAGCAAATATGTTTTGATATACAAAAATAAAGCAAGAAATAATAAAATTACAAAGTTACCAAAATGCAGAAATAAAAACTATTCAAAGAATCAGTTAAAAACTTTAAACTGTAGTTGTGGGTTCAACCTAAGCCCAGCAGTAAACCTTTGGACTGAGAGATTTGTCATTCAAAATCCTTTCCTTTGAATCAGGAGAGCACATGAAACCATCATGTGATGGCCAGTAGTTAAAGGCTACGGAAACTGGCCTATTAAGCTCAGAGACTAAACTTTACAAATTCAAAAATATTTTTCAAATGGCACCATTACTTTGGTGCCACATAATACCTTGCATATAATACATTTCAATTCCAGTTGTCTTTTAATCAACATATCAAGTTTTTGCCAATTTAAAAAAAAAAGAAAATCTCCAGGGATCATTACTATGGTAACTAATAGGAAGGAAAAATAGTATTTTAAACCTCCCATGAATGTTACTATGGTAACTAAAAGCCATCTTACCAATGACGAATAAAAAGTATACTTTTCTGATGAAGGCTACTTATGGAAGTATTAGCATGCATTAGCAATCGGGGTAATGCACACAGTCTATAACAATTACATATAAATGTTTTCATATCAACAGATGGTTCCTTAATTATCTTTCCATGATGCATATTGAAAATAAGTGCAAACCCATTTTACAGTAAAGAAGCCAAAACTGTGTAATTGGAAATATATCCATGATCTGTATTAACACACTGTGTGCTGAGGTAGCCTTAGCTTTAAAGTTCTTCTTCTTTATTAGAAACTGATATGGGCTGTTTAAATAATACATTTCTTATTCTTGAGAGCAGTAGCTCTCATAGATTTTACTGACATAGCCAATTATTTGAAACTTTTGCATGCTTCATGACCCACCTTCAAAAAGTGCATTATTAATACTTTTGCATTTTTTATTTGCTACTGTGTGTTAAAACTCACAATTCTTTAAGCTCAAAGCCTAATTTAATTAGCCTTCTAAGAGGTAAGTTTTTTAAGCTGGGTCACTAGCTGAGAAGGACATGACCAATGAGCACCAGGCACTTTATACAAAGAAAGAAATACTTCTATGAATTCTTCTGCCATATGCATTAACATCTCTTATAAATGAGAGATATGCTGCTTGCAGGCCAATATAAGCATTTATTTTGATAAGTACTACACATTTATGATAAACATGTTCTACTCAAACTAGTTTGAATAATAATAATTAAAATAGGTGTCATATGACAGTCTATCTTAAATGAACATTATAGTACAAATTGTACTCAAAGGGTTAATATTTTGAACAGTTGACTTTATTATATAGATGCATATCATGATCTACATGTTTCTTCCAAAATTTTAGTTTTTATTTAAATCAGCTATTACTAAAAACTACATTTTTAGTAGGATCACACACATTAGATTAAAAAAATTAAAAGAGAGTACAGATGGTCAAGGTAAGCAGGATTTCACAGTTCTGACACCTGTAAGAAAGTACGAGAATTTTCTTCAAAAGAAGCCACAAGATACTGTGGCAGTATCTTTTGTTTTTTGGGGACAATTCTTGACCAGAGTGTAACAGAAGGTTGCACTTTCAGTGTGACCTTTCTGACCCCAAATGCTGGACATACTTATTCAAGAGAGTTACAGATTAATGACAAAAGGAAGAGCATGCAGTATAGAAATAAAGAAATAAAACACATGCTTCTTCATCTCTGTGTCCCCTTCAGATTTGTCTGGAGCCCTGTCTGTCTAGTAGAATCGTTCATCAACTTTGCTCACGTCATTGAAACACAACAAGCATCCATCCCTCGGTTTGCAGTCAGGCCCCTCCTCCTCCCACCAGTAAGCCCTTGTAAAAATTCACCTCTGGACTCAAATAAACTTCTGAGTATAAGATAGCTCTAAAATCCAGGGGTTACTTCCATGTCAGACAGCCTTACATTTTCTCCTTGCACAGCAGGATAGAATTCCATCTAGCAGCTGTGAGTCACCAAACTAGTAGAATGTCAAAATATCTTTTAGAGTTCTGACCCTCCTTTAACTCCATATAGTATGACAGGGGCCTGTGTATTCCCTCTAGGAACCCTTGGGGAATTTTTCCACTCACAGGAACATTTCTAAAGGCCTGTCTCTTTCTTTGCAGCCCACAGAGTAATTATATCCAGGGAACTCATTAAATAAATAAATACTGTATGTCACACCACACCTTGCTAGTGGACTTTCCCCTTGGCATGATAAAGTTTGTAATTAGTAGCAGCATATAAGTTTCTTTGATGAACCATGCCTACTCCCTTTGTTGCTTTCTTCTTACTATAATTGACATGGCAAACTCATGTGTACATGCAAACTGACTTATAATAGATCGATTCTAGACTTATAGGGTTCATTATCGTGATGTGTTGGGTTCAGTGAAATTCTTACTTGCATGTGCTAATCAACATGAAACACATCACCACTCTTTGGCACAATAATTAATGAGTAAGTACCTTGTCTCGAACTGTTTTATCCTTCTTACTTTAAATAACCTTTGAAATATTTGTTTCCCTACCTGAAAAATCTCAGAACACATTTTAGTATTAGTAGCAGCTGTAGTTACAATAGCATGTGCATGTGTGGTGTGTGGGAGTACTTCAAACACATACACACATGCACACACACATACACACAAGAATTAGAGATTTGCTTCTATAAATATAAGGCACAAACACTAATAGATATGCCATCCTGCTACTTTGTGCTCACAGCTTAAAAAAGTAAGTTTCCATTAAACTGCATAAACAGTTTTAGCTGTTTTATCATCCATTGAAAGTTCAGTTTACATTTTAATTTATTCTACTGAATACTTTGCTCCAATATCATTTTTTACATAAAACAGGTTATTGTATTCAACACTAGCACATAATATTCCAGTCTGTAGGCTCTGAAATATCACACAACGAAAACCCATGCTATTTATTTCTATACAATGAGAACATGGTGTTCTGAAAGGTGTACGCTAATAGAAACCTTTGGTTATTCAAATAGTGTTATAGAGTAGTTAAGTGACAGAATAATTATTCTAAAGTTGGATGTTTTGTTCATTAACAATGATGGAGGCTGTACTATTCAATGTTTTGTTGTAGCTGTTGGGTCTTGTTTTAAATTCCATTTTAAAAATGCATTTTGGTTTTAAATTGTGTTCCATCTGTTTTTATGGTCATAATGTGGTACTGTCATTCACTAGGATCACGTGGATAACCCAGCATTCAGAAATATGTTGTCAAGCTCTAGAAAAACATAAGCATAAATATTTGAGGGTTCATTAATTGACAGTTTCTTGTATATTCATATGTTGTTTGTGTAAGATCCAGTACTGTAAGGGCTGTATAAACAAATGTCTATGGCTTTACAATAAATCACTTTTAAACATTTTACATAAATGTGTAAAATATATGTAGTTCCTCTTTTTGATTTAAAAATTAAAAGGAAGGTATACACAGTGCACATATTAAAACCCAACAATAATAGGTTTCAAAAACTTTAAAAATGTTTATAATGTTGTATTCTACTATTTAACATTATTGAACTGCACAAATAAGGAAACCCTTTAACTGTAACAGATTGTTGTTATGGGTCAGGACATGGAAGGCTCTGTCCTGTCACTTTGCAATTGGCATATAGAATGTTTTTCCAATATCATCTTTTTTTGGACTGGACAGTGGACAATGGCAATACAATATCCTGACAGTAAAACAGGGTAGCAACAAAGCAACAATGGTAAAGTGTACTCTTTCCTTTATAATAAACTAGCACAATGAAATGCCTGTTAACTTACAATCACAATCTGCATTTAGGAACATCTTTTCACCAGATATTCTTGCCCTTACGTCCCTCTTTCTTTGCTGTTCTTGTTGCTTTTGTTTATTAGATATTACAGCCCTGTTGTGGATATCAAACATCATTATCCCCAGCCACGGGTGGATGCCAGATGTTTTTTTGTTTTTTATATATAGAGGACAACATTAATTAGTGTGTAATGTGTACAAGTGCTCTTAATATGTGGTTCTGCTTCATTAGTGTAGGCTTTTTAAACTGCGCCATGAGTATTAAGACGATTATTAGATGTGCCCTGAGCACTCAGTGGTATTTCCCACAAATGGTAATGAGCTTAAAACTGGAAGGATAACTTCCCTACTTGTTAGTCTGATCATCTGTGGTTTAGTTGATCACTCAAGAGGAAGTACTTCTCCTTAAATTTAAACTGCAAATTATGGTTCAATAAGAATACAAGAAAAGAAAAGAAAAATAATGGTTTTGACCTGTATACATTTTGCTGTCTAAACTGATTACAAATTCAATACATAATTAAGAAATGTAAAGTAAAAACCACAATATACAAACAAGATGTTGTGTGTTGTAGCAGTTTGTTCGATACATTAATTTAATTATTGTTCATTGATATAGATATTATTCCCTTAGAAAATGTGCTTTTTGGGTGGAACAAGAAGAGGTGTAAATCACTGTGCAGCTGTTCCAGGCACCATTTAGGCAAAATACTTCTGAAGATAAGACTCTTTTGACCACAATGTTTTCACTTCATGCACCCTCAAATGGTCTTCTTTTATTCACATTGTTTCACCATTTTTGTATACTTTCATTTGCCTCAGAATTTTGCATTAAATACAAATTGAGTTATAAATAACATTTGGGTAGCAAAATACAATGCATGTGAGTGTGTTTGATTCAATACACACACCAGAATTTCAATACAGCTGTGCTCAAATCATAGATTTTTTAAAGGCACCTCATTCATGGCCAAGTGCCACATTAGGTCAGTTTGTTTATTTTCACAAAAAAAGCCCACTGTCCATCATCACATTTTCAGAAACCATTGGGTCTGCTGTGTCTGTAAAAACTATGAAAGCAAACTGCTTCACTCATGGATCGCCATCTCACATGTGCTCAATTTCACCTTGTGAAATCGATACTGACAATGTACTTTGTATTCCATATTCAGAAAAACATTGCAATTTAATTTCAGTCAAGTTTCTATATTTTTTAGCTAACTGAAACAACTAGACTACTGACAGACTGTGGATAGTTTGTCATGCTCTTTGCTGTTTACCAAGATACAGTATTTCATGTAATTTGTAAGTATTGCTGTAAAATTTATAATCGATTTATACAGAAAGTTATTTGTTATTACATCATTAATTATTTTATGTGCCCAGCTGCTTGAAATGTTTTGTTTTGCCTTCCACTAATAAATATTGAAGCAGTTTTCAGCACTTCACCCCACGAGTTTTTTGTTTTTTCAATTAAAAGCATATGCTAACATTTGAACTGTAAATATATGAAAACAATATATATGCTCTGTGCCAAGAAATGGTTTACTTTTACATTCACCCAAGCTGTGGTAGGATATATGCTGCTTTTGTGCGTAAGGTAGTAGGGATGCATTTTCAGGATGTCGAGCTGATGGACCATTAATGAGAACAAAAGGATTCAGATGCCACTTGGTATAAGCTTGGCAGTCATAGTGCTGAAAAAAATATGTGGCAGTTCTTGTGTTAACTGATATGACAAGATATGAAACATGTAGGAGCTATTGTAGTAGGAAGCAGCATTTGTCATTAACAATTCTGCATTTGTTTGTAGTTGTCACTGAGCCATTTCCATAATGTTTGTTTGCTAATTAAACTATGCCACACATCCTTGGGTATGAAAGGCATATTGAAAGACCTGTGGGAAACTTGTAAACTCCACACCCATTCAGATCTGTGAGGCATCCGCACTGAGCAATATACCAATACAGCTAACAAGATCAGTTAAGGTCCATGATAATGATGGCCAAAAAATTGTCTCCAGTAGCAACACAAATTGTAACCTCACATGTCAAAGAGGACTTGTCACTAGATGTGTGTAAGTTTCCAGTGGTGATAAGTTCTTCACTCTGCATAAAAGGCACTGGAACTTCAAAACATTAGACCACCTTTCACTCTTTAGGGGATTTTTTTTTTTTTACATTTTGCACATGCAAAACCAAGCCACAGGGGATGCACAAACCAGTGTGCTTCTTCGTGCCGTTCCCAAACCCAGATAAATGGGGAGGGTTATGTCAGGAAGGGCATCCAGTGTAAAATTTTCTCAAATCAATATGCGTACAACAATACAACAATGTTAACAACATTAACAATGACCGCCACCAGTGCTGTTAACCAGCAGGGTGCTGGCGGAAATTGGGCAAGTTGGATGAGAAAGCAGATTTTTGGAGTGAGTTGTATGAAGTGATGAACAATGTACCCAAGGGACAGAAAGTGGTGATTGGAGTAGATTTTAGTGGACATGTTGGTGAAGGGAACAGAGGAGACGAGGAGGTGATGGGTGGGTATGGTGTCAAGGAGAGGAATGCAAAAGGTCAGAGGATGTGGATTTTGACAAAAGGATGGACATGGCTGTGGTGAATACGTATTTTAAGAAGAGGGAGGAACATAGAGTTACATACAAGAGTGGAGGAAGATGTACACAGGTAGATTGCATCCTATGCAGAAGAGTCAATCTGAAGGAGATTAAAGACTGCAAAGTGGTGCCAGGGGAAAGTGTAGTTAAGCAGCATTGGATGGTGGTCTGTAGGATGACATTGGAGATCATGAAGAGAAAAAGAGTGAGGGGATAGCCAAGGAACAAATGGTGAAAGTTGAAAAAGGAAGACTGCAAGGTTGAGTTTAGGGAGAAGGTGAGACAGGCACTGGGTGGTAGTGAAGAGTTACCAGACAGTTGGGAAACTACAGCAGATGTAGTAAGGGTGACAGCAAGAAGGGTGCTTGGCGTGACATCTAGACAGAGGGAGGAGGAAAAGGAAACCTGGTGGTGGAATGGGGAAGTAAAGGAAAGTATACAGAGGAAGAGGTTGGCAAAGAAAAAGTGCGATAGTCAGTGAGATGAAGAAAGTAGACAAGAGTACAAGGAGATAAGGCGCAAGGTGAAGAGAGAGGTGGCGAAGGCTAAAGAAAAGGCATATGATGAGTTATATGAAAGGTTGGACACTAAGGAGGGAGAAAAGGACCTGTACCGATTGGCTAGACACAGGGACTGAGCTGGGAAAGATGTGCAGCAGAGTAGTGTAATAAAGGATAAAGATGGAAACGTACTCAAAAGTGAGGAGAGTGTGTTGAGCAAATGGAAAGAGTAGTCTGAGAGGCTGATTAATGAAGAGAACAAGAGGGAGAAGAGGTTGGGGGGATGTGCAGGAGTGTAATAATTATAGGGGGATAAAATTGATGAGCCACAGCATGAAGTTATGGGAAAGAGTATTGGAACCTCGATTAAGAAGGGAGGTGATGATTAAGGAGCAGCAGTGTGGTTTCTTGCCAAGAAAGAGAACCACAGATGTAATGTTCGCTCTGAGGGTGTTGATGGAGAAGTATAGAGAAGGCCAGAAGGAGTTGCATTGCATCTTTGTGGACCTGGAGAAAGCATATGACAGGGTGCCTCGAGAGAAGTTGTGGTATTGTATGAGGAAGTCAGGAGTGACAGAGAAGTCTGAAAAAGTTGTACAGGATATGTACGAGGGAAGTGTGACCGTGGTGAGGTCTGCGGTAGGAGTGACAGATGCATTCAAGGTGGATGAGTTTAAATACTTGGGATCAACAGTACAGAGTAATGGGGATTGTGGAAGAGAGGTGAAAAAGAGAGTGCAGGCAGGGTGGAATGGGTGGAGAAGGGTGTCAGGAGTTTTTTTGTAACGGACGGATATCAGCAAGAGTGAAAAGGAAGATCTACAGGATGGTAGTGAGACCAGCTATGTTATATGGGTTGGAGACGGTGGCACTGACTAGCAAACAGGAGACAGAGCTGGAGGTAGCAGAGTTAAAGATGCTACGATTTGCATTGGGTGTTGCAAGGATGGATAGAGATTATAAATGAGTGCAATAGAGGGTCAGCTCAAGTTGGATGGTTGGGAGACATAGTCAGAGAGGTGAGATTGCATTGGTTTGGACATGTGCAGAGGAGAGATGCTGAGTATATTGGGAGAAGGATGCTAAGGATAGAGCTGCCAGGCAAGAGAAAAAGAGGAATGCCTAAGAGAAGGTTTATGAATGTGTTGAGAGAGGACATGCAGGTGATGGGTGTAACAGAACAAGATGCAGAGGACAGAAAGATATGGAAGAAGATGATCTGCTGCAGCAACACCTAACAGGAGCAGCCGAAAGAAGAAGAAGACATGTGCCTACCAACTGTAATATTTTAATGAAAGCTATGTTGAAGATACAATTTTCCCATATATGTGAAATTTCCAGAAGTAAAGCAATGTCCAGGGACTTTCTTGACTTCAAAGTAAATTTTTAAAACTTTGCGGAGCACTTTTAGTTTTAAATTCTACAGAACACTATACTTAATTATGCAGTTCGCATAACAAAAAAAAATTACTCAACTAATCCTTTACCAAACATATTTGTACCAGCAGGCCCAATGTAATGGAAATTTTTAAATGGCAAAGCTTAAGATCTATTTAGGAAATTAACCAAAGTATAACAGTGGAAAAATGAAATAATGGACCATAACATTGGCACTGCATAATCCACTACAATGTATCTGGTGAAAATACAAAAGCACTATTGACAGTATGATTGAGATATATCTATGGGAAATTGTTGCGAGTGAGTGTGTGCTTTTGTCTTACAACATATGTTTTTAATTTCGGAACAATATAAATAATGTAATAATGTCGTATGAAAATCCACGGTATTACGTACAATTTTTATATATTGTTAAAGAAGCACAACAGACAAGAAAAAGGCTGAAGTGAGGTCAGTAGGAGGGTGACGTCTGGAGATGTAAGTGGAACCTGGTTGGGTTTTAGGTGGTATTTCCTTTTGGTGATCTGTTGGTGATCAGCAGGGGAGGGAGAAAAGACATTATTGCAGTTTGTCAACCACTGACCTGGCGTTTAACCTATAGTTAAGAACATTGACTATCTCTAATTCATGTTTGTGACAATATATATATATAATATGTGTGTTTCATTTTTCCTTCTTTTTAAAATGGACCACAAATTTAAGATGCAATTCTTGCATTATTAATCTTTATCTTCTACCGCCATGTTGATAGTTCTGAAAGTGTGCACATAACAATTATAAACATGGAGGACTATGCATTGAGTTGTCAAGCTAAATGAGCAGCTCCTTTTTTACTCCTATAGCATAAATACTGTAATATGGATAGTTCACTAAAAAGACTCATAGTTTTAGTATATTCAAAGTCAAGGTCATATCTGTGGCAAGATTACTATTGCATTGGTTTACTTGTATAGCCCAGGGGCCAAAGAGAATGAAGTTTGGTAAAATATTTACAAGTGCTTAAAAAAAGAACAAAAATATTGCTGTTTTATTTAAAACAAACAACAAAAAATATTTGCAAGTTTTAGTCTAACTTATTGGATCTGGAAGCAGGTGTACAAATTAAATTCTAAGGAGACTACTGAAGTGGCTTGACTCTTTTGTAAAAGTGTATGTAGAAGTGAGATGTAACGCCATGCATTGCATCCATTGCACCAGTAATAAAGATGAAAAACAGGCTCATGTTAAATGAAAAACAAAAAAAAAATTAAAGCAGAAGATTATATGTCACAAATCTAATAGATCGACTGGAATAGTTTGTTCAAGAAGATGAAAATAAATGCAATAAGGCAAAGAGCAAGCACTTATCGGAAAAAAAGTGAAAAAAACACACATGTCAAGTTGATTTTCTGCAGTATCGATTTACATGCTTGCTTATTAAAAGTGAGCCCTATCCATTGTGTGTTTTGTACTCAGAATTCCTTGCCCATGGCAGCTTAAGAACAGGTAAGCTTAAGAGATATTTAGAAACAGAGTGTCCCACACATGCAATAAAAAAACAATTTAATTCTTTTCGTTATAGGGATGTTGAGTTTCATGGTCAGCAGGTAATCAGAACTAATCAGAACTAAAGAAAGGAAAAACTCTTATTAATCACACTATTCAAGTGCAAAAAGCCTCACATAATTGGCAAGAGCCTCATTTGTCTAGCTATATGGTATTTATTGTTCTTTATATCAAATTGTCATATTCTCCCTCCTTTATGGGTCTTGAAATCGTATAACTACAGTATATGTAGCTTGCAAAGTGGAATATTTTTTGTTTTGATTAGGTGGGGGCTCGACAGTTTCTGTGTTTTAGTTTAATTTATAATGACATCACATGACATCATATTGACATCACATATTTGTTTATTATAATATAATAATAATAATAGCAGCTTACTAGTCAAAACACTGAGCCCCCAGAGTTGAACCTGGAACCTTTTGGTTATAAGGCAGCAGTTATTATCTCTGCACCATCCAAGAATACACATCAACTTTCTGTTGATTGACATTTGAGCTTGGGTTTGTAACTCATCGACAGCAACATGTAAATTGAATTTTTTTTTTATTTTGTACATATTCTTGAATAAAAGCGCACATCTTTATTTGATATTTGACCTAAAGTCTTCACACATTATACACTTCACGACATTATTAGCATAACATGGAAAAAGTTTCTGTTTTATGTATGTGTTTAGCATTTCTTGCTTCGCATTTCTTGTCATTCTACACTTACACAAATCGCTGTAGACACGGAACACACATGAAATGCATGTGCTCCAAATAATGATATATACCCTATACAACTGCAGATACCTCCAAACACGATAAAGACACTTCAGCTGGGAGAAGTTTGCGACTGAATTCAAGTCCATTAGGTGGGGGATGGGACAACAGGCTGCTTGCTGCTTGTGCTGATCGACACATTTGCAAAACAAAAGACACTGAGAGAGATGCGAAGGAATTTAAGGTGGCCAGGATTACAAGTATTTTCATAAACTTCAGGGATTCTAGTGTTAATCCACTTCAGGGTCCAAAGGGTTGAAGCATATTCCAGCAGCTTCAGGCACAATTAAGGAACTGTTGTTCTGATGGGTGTCATGGTGTGTGTGTGTGTGTGTAAATGAGACCTGAAATGCACTGATGTCCTACCTAGGCCTGCTTCTTTTCTTGTGTCCAGTGAGCCTCTTACACTATATTAAGAGTATGCCCAAACTCCACCTTCTGGTCAAGAATGGGTGTTCCCACTATTCCTCCTGGCTCTGTGTTTTCTGAGACAACCTTTATGTAAACAAATGCATTAAATGGTAGGAGCCCCAACACTTCTTTTGTTAATTTTTTTTAACTTTAATTTTTTTGTTTACTGTTTACTCGTGCACTGATTTACAGCTGACTGAGTTGAGGTCATCCATACTTTCACAATTGAGGGTCATTTAAAAAAAATAGTAGGGTAATAATGTTCGAAAAATTGACAAAACCAGCTGCTAGAATCT
This sequence comes from Polypterus senegalus, assembly GCF_016835505.1. Taxonomy (NCBI): domain Eukaryota; kingdom Metazoa; phylum Chordata; class Cladistia; order Polypteriformes; family Polypteridae; genus Polypterus; species Polypterus senegalus. The sequence goes on from NC_053163.1 coordinate 48,766,703, forward strand.
GCAAAAGCTATACAGCTTTTCTTTACCATTTACTTGTGTCAGTATTGCCAGCTATAGAATGATGCACTTTGCTTAGATGAAGTGAGGGAAGCAGTGGTGGTGCAGAACCAGCCTCTTGGCTCTCTTCCTTCCTGTACTGATGTTGCAACTGACAAATGGCCACAAACAGCAATGAGTAGAAAAAAATCATTGCACTCATAGAGTTCCAATCTTCAGGGCAATGATTGGCCGTAATATGGAGAATTTTTTTGAAGTCACACTTCAGGCAGTTGGCACTTTTTTCTTCCATCAAGAAGACAGAAATGCCTTATTGTAAATATTAACACTGTACATCTTTCGATATTATGTATTATTAATTTGATATAATAATAATATATGATATATAATTAAAGTATACATGTAATAAACAATAAAAATAAATCACTAACAGCCCTCCCCAAACCTGAAAGTCCATTATAAAATAAATTATTTTGTGTTCAGAGTCAGCTGTTGGGGGAAACCAACAAACCGAAGTATACAAAAATAAATAAAGGAAAGTGGTCTGAGAGGCAGGAAATGACAGAAACAAAGTCTGAAGGGTGGAGAATCTCTATTAACCCTTATCAAGAGGAAGATTTCATAGTTGTGTCTCACAGTAAACTAACAATCCTGGCTCTATTCCAAATACCAATGGTTTCAAGTTGTGGCTTTCTTAAATCATTCTGCTGCATGTTCAGAATTGTATAAGGAGTTCAGCTAATGAGACCCGGATTCGCTTCTCGGGTCCTCCCTGCATGGAGTTTGCATGTTCTCCCCGTGACTGCATGGGTTTCCTCCGGGTACTCTGGTTTCCTCCCACAGTCCAAAGACATGCAGGTTAGGTGCATTGGCGATTCTAAATTGTCCCTAGTATGAACTTGGTGTGTGTGTTTGTGCACCCTGCAGTGGGCTGGTGCCTTACCTGGGGTTTGTTGCCTTGCGCCCTGTGTTGGCTGGGATTGGCTCTAGCAGACCTCCGTGACCCTGTGGTTAGGATATGGCATGTTGGATAACGGATGGATGGATGGGTTCGGCTAATGGTAAGCATTAAACAATTGTGGAAATTCCCACCTTACAACCAAAAGATGGTTGAGACAATTGTGCCTCAAGCAAAACTTTATGTTGATAGAAAGGCAGAGTAAGCATGGAAAAGAAGAAGGACAAAAAAATTGATTCAGTAGGTCTGAAACAAAATACAGCAGGACAAGTCAAATAATACATTGTGTTAGAAAGTTCCAACTTATTTAGCAGAGAATGAGTAACATTAGTTCATGTCAGTTGGGGAGCATGCACTAATACAGCACGTTGCCGCACCCTCGGCATGACAAAACAGCTTGAGATCCTAGTTGGCAACCCCCCAGGCAGAGACACGGTCCAGTCCCACCCTCCGAAAATGACCATCTATCTGCTGCAGCCAGGTGTTACGTGGGGATCCCCTTGGCCTGGTCCAGGTGCTTGGGTCCTCAACAATAAGGATCCTGCAAACCAGATCACCCTCAGGGAATCGCGCCATATGGCTGTAGTGCCATTGCTGACACTTCCTCACAATGCAGGCAAAGTGTCTCATTTGGGAATCCATGAGGAACCGCTCATTCGACACAAAGTCAAACCAGCAGTACTCAAGGAATCTCTTTAGAGACACAGTACCAAAGGAGTCCAGTCTTCATCTCAGGTCACTTGATACTGTCCATGTCTCCCAACCATATAGCAACACTGGAAGCACCATGACTCCAAAAACTTGGACCTTTGTCCTTTTGCAAAGATATCAGGAGCACCACACACCCATTACCAGAAACCCCCATAACCCCATCCCCCCATGCTCTCCCAATCTGTCTACTGACATCATAGAAAGAGTCCAGAGACATGAATATTACTACCCAGGTAAGTAAACTGGTCAACAAGGTCAACTCTCTATCCGCAGACAGACACACTGCTGATGGCTGTGCCCAAGAGTTCATTAAAGGCTTAAATCTTGGTTTTTATCAAGGACACTTGCAAACCCAGACACTCAGACTCCTTGCTCAGTCTCTCGAGAGCCCCGATCAGGGCCTCCATCAACTCTGCGAACACCACAGCATCATCGGCAAAATCAAGATCAAGAACTTGGATGATGTGTCACTTGCTCACAGATTCCTCCAACAAACACCTCCTTATCTGCCCGCAGAGCCCTCCTTCTCCATTCCCAGTGCAGACCAGATTTGCCATCAAGCCATGCACTGTGACTCCTCTTCATGATATCCAGGGTGCCCCATGAGATGAAAACCTCTTTCTGGAAACACTGGTAACACCAACTCAACCCTCAGCAACCTTCAGGATCTTGTCACAAAAGGTGTCCCACATCACATTAGTATCAGCAGTCGCAAGAAAGTTCCTTGCACAAACAGCATGCAAGCTCATTAGAACCAGCCTGATCTTGGAGTCTGACGAGGTCCAGCCTAATTTTCCCAGTAAGTGGTAGCCTACCGGACCTAAGCTGGATCTTCAAAGTTTCAACAACAAGTCTGTGGTCAGAATTCACAAACTGGACACTTCTGTAGACCCTGCAGTTTTATAAGAGCCTACAGCGTCTGTCCATGAAGATATGATCGATCTCCTTCACCACACCACCAGTATTGAAACACCAAGTCCAACAATGTGGCTCAGGCTGCTGGAACTAGGATCCAGTGATCCACAGCCCCAGACCTTTTTCAGATTCAAGGAACATGGAGACACTTTCACCACGATTTCAAGACCCATGGAGACTGACACAGTCCTCATAACTAGCCCTGTCAAGCCGGTGGCCGCATTGAAGTCACCTATGACAAGATGATTGTCACCTCGCGTGCTCCCATCAACCACCAAGTGAAGTTGCAAATAACATGTCTCCCTCAACGAGACATGACTCACAGTGGTTGTAGCATACACTGAGACAACAGACATAGCACCCAGAGAGTGCCTTAATCTGAGTCTCATAATACGCTTGTTAAAAGGGGTGACATCAGACACAATCAGAAGGAGCCGATCCGCCACAGCAACAGCTACTCCCTGAGTATGACAGCCATCAGAGAAACTAGATCAATAAAAGGTGTACCCACCTACAGCGATCTGGCCAGTCCCAGGTTTACTCCTACGACAAAGATGATTATTATGCCAGAGAGACAAGATGTTCTATGTGCCTACTCGAGTGGGCTCCTCAAATTGGGACTTAAATGCAGGCAACGATTTAAGCACCATACCAGTTCCGATCCCCAACAGGCCTGACCCCATTGGCTTTCTGGAGCTGCCTGAATTTTTTTTTTTTTACGCTGGCTGAAGTGCCAATCCTGCCACCAACCCCCATGAATTCTCTGCAAGTTGGAGGTCCGCTTGCAAGGCTGGATGAGGTTTAACATCATACCCAGGACTTAAACATTAGGAGTTGGTGTAATTCTCATAGCAGTTGAAATTAGAGTTGTTAGGTGCAATATATGAACAAATAGAAACTAAATAAACTGATGACTTCAGCAGAGCTCAGTGTTTGTAAAAATTGTTATTTAAAGTTGAGTCAAGATATCCATCCATTTTCTAAACCCACTAATCTGGAAGCTTTTTTTCTTTCTTTATAATGATATTGTATATAAAGAAATTTACATTAACTAAGAAATTGTTCATTTCTAAGACTTCAACTAACGTCTGGACAAGGTAACCTTTCTTTAACCATGAAAAAGAGCACAGCAAAAATTAGAAAGGGTTAATGTGAAGTAATTATTCAAAGGTACAGATGTAGCCAGAGGCTTAGCAATGGTTGAGCATGTTCAATTAGTTGAGTGTAACATTAAAAAAAAAAAAAACAAACTGCCAGATTCCAAGAAGGTTTTGATTTTCTCCCTGTAAAGTGAGTTTAATTTTTTCTAATTTAAAATAGAATAATACACCATTATCCCATCCGGCTGTTGTATGCTGGTTAGGATTCTTTAAAATGGGAAAGAATATATATATTTAAGTTTATTTTTGTTATGATTTCTAATTTAGGGCCTCATTTTTTTAAATGTTAATTGACATTTAAAGTGTAAAAATGTTCCTATATAAGAATACAGTAGACAATTTAAAGATGTAGCTTACTAGTTAAATCTGGCATTCTACACTCTATGTATCTGATGAAACTAAAATGTGCTGCAACGTGGGATGGAGGTTCTTTTGATAGTCCAGTTCCCCAACAAGTATAGAATGGGTCATAAATTCCACTTTAACCAGTTTTGTCCATAGCACTTTCAAAATGAAATTAAATAAAAAATAGTATAACTATCTTTAATAACTCCTTTCCTAACGTCTCTTATTTAAGAAAATGTATTATTTAAAAGTTTCAGCTCACTCTGGCTTGATTTTTGGTGGTGTCTATGTTCTATTTCCAGCACCAAAGATTATTGCTTTCCTTTGGGGCTGTCTTGCTTTCCATGCTTTTGACAGTATTACTTGTTTTTTCTTACTTTGCTTTGTCATGTCCTTATTATTTTTTTTTGGACATTTGTTCCTCTACTTACACTCATTGCCACATTTATTACATCATGCAGAGTTAGAGTTGCCAATCAATCAGACATCAAATATTTAGACTTTCTTTGGATTACTTGGAAGAAGCTTCTGTGAATATGGGAATAAATAACAGCATTGTTTACATGGAAAGATGAAGTGGTTTAATGCACACAAGCATACACGCAGAATTTTTTAAATCAATTGACAGAAAGGTAGCATACATTTTCAGAAACAATTTATGATACATGATAAGACCATAATCTTGATATATTGACAAAACAAGCACATATGATAAATAATGAGAAATGTTAAAACCTGCATTAGTGAATTAACAGGTTTGTATAATATTATTATTATTCAGGGTTTATCCTCACAAAACATGGCAAAGAACATAATAGGTTTTGATTAAACCAGATCTATACTTTTATAGCTGTATCGTTTGTACTTTTAATTCAACAGTTTCTATCCACCCATTGTAATACTCACCCTGCATTTTGAGGTTAGGTTGATTGGAGCTTCTCCTGGAAAAATCTAGCATAAATTATTCAAAATTAACAGCAGTAGTATTTCTGTGTTCTACTTTCCATCCTTCCATTGTCCAACCCACTATATCCTAACTACAGGGTCACAGGGTCTGCTGGAACCAATCTCAGCCAACAGAGGGCGCAAGGCAGGAAACAAACCCTGGGCAGGGTGCCAACCCACTGCAGGGCAGTGTTCTAATTTTTCGAATCTTATTTAACCTTTCATATTAACAACTATATCTATAGTCTGTTTTGAAATTACAAAGTTGTCCACATTATAAATCATCACAAATACAATTTAGCCCATCCAAGTGGGTACTGTTTTTTATATAATATATATATATATATAGTCACAAAAACAACCATCAAGCATTAAGAAGGTTTGGGGAAGCCACCCGTATAATTGTTGCCGGCTGCAAAACTGATTAAGTAACAAAGACATGTTCATTCAACTGAGTCCAAAACAGAACTGATTCTCTGGAGACAAGATGGTGGCTTTAAAGGCCAGTACAGGAAGTGATGTCATCAATACCGGAACCAGAAGTTGACGTCATTGGCTTCCCCAGAGTCGGGTGGGATTTCCCTAGAATGGTCTGCAAAAGATTGAAAGGGAAAATTAGTGCACTTCGCCACCCCCTGGTCTGGCATACAATTACATGTATTCAAGCCCTTTAGCTGTCTCCTAAACACACATGTGTATATATATATAGTGGAAAGCCAGCCCTCGAACACAGACAAACAGACACCAGAATGTCCAAAACACACACTTTTATTTTCTTCACAGAACACAATGCCTTGTCACCAACAACTTTCTCTTTTTTCTTTCTTTAATTCTTTCTTTCTTTCTCTGACCTCCACTCCCCTCCTCACAAGCTCCGTCCCCTTTTCTACCAACTCCGGCTCGTCAACTGCACGGAGGAGGCCTCTTTTATAATGACCCGGATGGGCTCCAGGTGCTCCGTCTGACAACATTACCTGGTGTGGCGGAAGTGTCAGGAGAGCACCTGGAAGCACTCTGGGTGGCCCGGGACTTCTTCCGGCAGCACTTCCTGGTGTGGCGGAAGTGCTACCATCCAGGGTTCCATAACTGTCCAGGTTCCCCCTGGCAGTGGCCACGTCCTCCCACAGGGAGGTCCCTCGTGGACCATCCAGGCGTCCCGCTTGGTAGGGTCCCCAGCCGTCTGGCACTATATATATATAAAAAAATTATCATATATGGTACAGGATTTTCAGTTGTTTTTGTAATTTTCAGACATTGATTATATCCCTTTTGGTTCAGTGTAGTTCCATGTCTTATGAGGAAGTACACCTACATAGATAAGGCTGCAAAAAATAATAGGGAGACACAGTTAAATCAAGGAGGCTTTTTATCTTAATTACATGCACTCCTTTATTTTCCTTTTTTGGAAATATTTTGGTTTAATCTTCTATTTATCAACTAAAATGAAACACAGTGCATTTCTTCCTATAGAAAAACCCATTCTGTTAACTTTTTTCTCATTTGCCTGCCAGCTAGCTATTTCATTATCTATATGACATCACCATCTGTGCTAAATTTGATGGACTGTGAAGACCCGCGGTGATGATAATTTAACAATTAAGTGGTGTGGCTTTACCACATGCCTAAACAAATGCCATTACAAAAACAGTATTGAAATACTTAAACACTGGCAAATTAGTGACTTAGAAAATGAGTGGATGGATGGAACATATTAAATCACAAATAGGTACTATATTCTATTAAAAAAGTTTATATGACTTAAAACAACAAGAATTTATTATAAGCAGATTATGAGTCTGTTGAAGTTTTTGACATCCTAAATTAAGTTTTTCTTGGCTTAACTGGGGTAAATTATTTACCAGCTTGTTTATAAAAGATCTCATCTGAAATTAAATCAGGATGAAACTTACAGACAGTTTGCTGCCATGCTTAAAAGTTCAGGGTAGTAAGAATTTTTCTACTGAAATCATTCCAAATTGAAAAAGTATAATAAATTAGATGTATTAATAATGCTTAATTTTATTTTCACTGTTTTAATATAAGTCATGGGAAAATAAAGTTACATTATGAAACTAGACGCATCCAATCATCTTCTGCTCAAAGCAACTCACAGCCAAAGCACCGAAGGACTATAAAATCAAAGATATACTTGAAAAGGAAGGTTCTGTAAAACATTTTGCACATTTCTTTAAGTTAGTGTGTGAATGCATTTTACACGCACACTTTTGCTTTGATGAATCATTGATCAAATACAGCTATAAAGAGAACAATCGGTCTTATTCACTAATGACAATCTTACTTTTTACTCTTGAAATGAAATTGCTTAAAGTGTTTCATTTTGAAACGTGTGACCACCCTAAAAATGTTTTAGACCAAGCACTGATTGTGAGATAAAAATTCACTGATTAATAAAATTGAATCTAAAATAATCATTGAACATTTGAAAATGTGTTTATACTGGACATATTCAAATAAAATAAAATAGTTGGCAAACCATTCTGAGTATTTTTCACCTTGTGTCAAAGTGCAACAATGTCATGGATAATTGGGTCAGAGAGTAAGATGATTAGCACGTTTGAAACGTGTTTGAATCTTTAAAAATTCTGAGTGATCTATTGAGTATAGAAAGGTCATGAACATTTACTGCATTTCTAATTTGTAGTCCGTTTTTCATGGGGATTTGTTAGTGTTTGATGTAACAAATACAAATGCAGTAAATTGTGGTAAACATTGCTTTCTTGCCTTTGAGGTTGCAGCATTAACTGCAATAACTGTAGCTGATTGTGGTAATTGCCATTTCAGTTAGTACAAGTAGATATGAAATGTAAACTTTGAACTGCATAAGCTTCTTGATTATCAGTAAAAAGTTTAGTCTGCATATGGCATTAAAATGAAAATCAGATTCTTTAAAGGTTTATCTGTCCATCCAATACTTCCATTCACTTACTAAGATATTTTAACAAACTTTATCAATTAATATGTAAAAACAGAGAAGGAAGAAAATGCAATTTCTTTTCAATTTAAATACAACATACATTTTTCATATTTTCTTTACATTATTAGTTAGGCAAGATATAATAACAATAATTTTAGGTGTGTTGTCAAAAGTGAAAAAACTTGAAAAGTCATAGTAAATAGACGTTTATTTTGTGTTTGTTCACCTTAGTAAGAATAATTAGGTCCTTATATGCACAGTAAGTAAATGTAATTATCCTTAAAAGAGTAAAATGAAAAATAAAAGCAGTAGAAGTACAAGATTATCAAACTGAATTCACAGAGAGTCAAAACATAGAAAGTAATAATAATAAATAATAAAACAGAACAATATTTCAAATGTACTATAAAATAAAGCCAAAAAAACTCTTTTTAAACTGTATATTTAGTGTTCGAGAATAACACCACTACTTCCAAGATTCTGATTTGAAAAACACTAGGCAATGGGTTTAGGAGATATGACCTGACACCAGAAGACCAGATCCTGGGCTTATGTCCCGTTTTGTGCCTAGCACCCTGTAATTGATCAAAATGTCCCATTTTTGTCTCATTTTTAGGTGGTCAAAGTGCAAAGGGGGGACAATCTTGGAGTTAAATTTCATGTTAATTTTTCAAGGCACACAATAATCCATGATGGAACCCCCCACCCCCTGGGTCTCCATTTGCATTTAGCACACTTGCTGAATTAATGAGTTGTGTCCTGTTTTGGAACTGTGGCAGTCTGGTCAGTCTATACACAAGTGTTCTGGTTTGAAAATCTGGTCACCCTACTACAGAATGAAATCCAACTTTTGATTTTTGGTGGGACAAAAAAATAGGTCTCTGTCCTTTAATTTGTCAATGGTATAATGATGTATTCTATGCTGTAATTGTGATGGGCAGCTTTGGTATGAAGTTCATCCTGTAGTTTGCAATATTCGGTAAGCACTGACTTACTGAGAAATGTGTAGCAGTCTATCGGTGTAGTGTTTGATGAAAGTACACCATAAGTAGTATTTATTTTGAGTGAAGAATAAAGTTCCTCTTAACTGTAATCTATTTGGTTATTAAAATATACCAAGGAAAACATGGTATGAATGATTTATTTTCTATGTCATATCTTTTTTGCAAATATATTTGTGTTGGTAAACAGGAAGACATATTTCTTACAGCAGTGACAAAAAGAGATTTACAATTAAAAGAAGATTGTGGACTTTCAGCTTTAATTAACACATGTGTAGACCATGCATTTGATGTGTAAGGGTTTAATGGTCCTATTTTGGATATTTGTTTCCTACTTCAATTAAATCTATAAGGTTATGTTTAATAAAGAAGATTTATAACATAATTTGATTTTTTCTTTAGTGCACTGATTATCTTGACATTTAAAATTTAAAATTAAAATCAATTTTGCAGTTTGCTTCAATATAAGGAGGATGAAGAGTGCTTGTATTGCCCTTTAGTGTTAGACAGAGTATCAATGTAATGAAGAAAGTGCTTTAAATTTGACTAATAGAATTTTATAATTGAAATGTTGTTAATAGGAAGCAACTGAGCCACAGGGAAGGAGATAAGCTGTGATCAACATTAATGTGGAGTGCATTCTTTTTTAAATGCTGAAAGTTGTATGGTTTTCAGTAGATCTTTTTTAGCAGGAAAAAAGGAATTTGTTGATATTTGTGTTTTATGAGGACCACACTGCACACACAAAATGCTCGACTCCACACCAACTTGAACCACTATATACTACACTCTTTCATGCCAGAGTGACCTTCTACCAGTTTTAGAATCTGTTAAGATCCCCATGTTCACCTTTTGAATTGAACCATCTTAGAATAACTGCCTTTGAAGGATATCTTTGACACCTGAAGTTCTATTTCTGTTCCAAACTCTTCTTATATCATTTTTCATTAATTCATACTCAGCTTTGTCATACTTGCTGTCAAGCAAATACTATGTAATATTCCTCTAAACTCAGCCAGCCCATACTGAGACATCTATTTTTCTGCCTCACTCCGCACTGTCCTTCTGCAATGTGGCCGCAGAGAGCTTAAACAACTCGGCACATCCACATAAAAAACGACAAGGGGTTAGCGAGGTATCTTGGAGGCTTTTACTGGACGTACTTCGTTATACACTGCAATATATACAAAAGAAACATACACGCATTTACAGGTGTACAATCAAAGACAATAAAGAATGATTTACAAAGCAATACATAGCAGACAGTGTACATAAAACAAGAAAGCTTTAAAAGACACAAAACACACCAAGGTTATTATAGTTAACGAAAACTAAAATCAATTGTGTGTGTACGCATGTGTGTGTCTGTGCGTGTGTGTATATAAACAAGATAACTCAAAAACGCAACTAGATAGATGGATGAAATTCAGCATGTGGTTGTTACACCACAATTGTAGATCTGTATTAACTTTTGGGCCAAATCCATCACCCGGAAGTGGTACTTTACCTGAACACATACTGACAAGGTCATCATACAAGGTCAACATATTGTTACTGACCAATCACTTTTGCTTTAAAAACATCATTTAACAACAGAGCGATACAAAGGTAGAGAGCCTGACAAGTGATGAAACACTACTATCGGTTTTTTGTATTTATTCCATTTTCATTAATGTATCTTTTTTAGTTCATATTCACAACTCAAAATACCTAATATTGTGAAAGTAATCCATTAGCAAAATTATATTTTAAATTGTTTGTCTCCCTTTTTTCAATGTTTTTCTCTCTCTCTCAAATTAGATAGTGGAAATATCATATTCTTTTTGTTTTTAACATTAGCCTTATCATACATACGAGGGATTTTTCCTGCCTTGCATCCAAATCTGCTGTGGTAGGCTCCAGGTTTCTGCAGTCCTACTCTGGATAAACAGGTTTAGATAATGTATATGCTGTTTTTAAACTCAGACACTGTCTCTGTTGTTTTGTGCCTGTTCATACTCTTATTCGGCCTTCTGCTGTTACGCACCTAAAGTCTGGAATAGCCTGCCAATAGGAATTCGGCAGGCTGATACGATGGAGCACTTTAAAGACACTGCTGAAAACAAATTACTTTAACATGGCTTTGTCATAACTTAATTTTAGTTTAATCCTGATGCTCTGTATATTCAATTAATTATCATAACTATTTACAGTGGCTCCAAAATCCGTACTAACCCCTGCTCTCTCTTCTGTTTCTTTTCCCGGTTTTCTGTGGTGGCGACCTGCACCACCACCACCTAATCAAAGCACCATGATGTTCCTACATTGATGGATTAAAGGCCAGACGTCAACATGACCATCACCATCAAGTCCTTCCAAGAGAACCCTAAATACAATGAGAACTGATCATTTATGTTAGGTAGAATGCCCAGAAGGGACTGGGCGGTCTCATGGTCTGGAACCCCTGCAGATTTTATTTTTTCTCCAGCCGTCTGGAGTTTTGTTGTTTTTTCTGTCCTCTCTGGCCATCGGACCTTACTATTATTCTATGTTGATTAGTGTTGTCTTATTTTAATTCTTACTTTGTCTTTTTTTCTTTTTCTTCATCTTCTTCAAGTACTTTGAGCTACATTATTTGTATGAAAATGTGCTATATAAATAAAGGTTGTTGGTGTTGTTATTAGCTGCTCTTGCTCTGCTCATTATGGGTTTACTGTTTTTATAGTGGACTATTCAAGACTCACCACCCCTAACCTTGACACTACATGCTTGTTGTTCTTTGTTTCCCTCAATACAGCTAAGTGGGGTCTGCACACTGATTCAAGTCTAAGAGGACTGTTCTTCCTAAGCCCCTGTGATTTTTATAAGAAAATATTTTAAAAATTATAAAATTGTGTAAAGTTTTTCATATTCAGTGTCTAGTTTTGATTATGCTTGTTTTTATCAGACAAAAACAAAACCAGATAGTAAACCAGGCAGTACAGTAAGCTTCCACTAACATTAAACTCGTATCCAGATCTGTTAAGTGTACAGTTCTGTCTGATTGTGACACAAAACTAACTCCGTAGGCGCTCCATGCCATAATTACTAAAACTAAAATTGAAACTAATAGATATAAAAATAAAATAGAAAAGTCAGAAAAAATATAGAAATAAAAACTAATATAAAAAGGCAAAACTATAATAACCTTGGACTCCACACAGGCGACCAGTCAATTGCGAGTAAGCCTTGGTTGAATTGCTGTTATGCAGCAGACCTTCTAGTACACAGTGACACAGTGTGTGACACAGTGTGTAAAATTAATATAAAAAGGCAAAACTATAATAACCTTGATACACACATACACACACACACACACAAACCTTAGTGTTTTATTATATAGTAGATAAAATTATTATAAATAAACCATGCATATAAGATAAATATATGAGGGACAATCGAAAAGTAAAAGGTAGCTTACCCTTTAACACATAGGTAGCCAACACGGTGCCCACAGGCATCACGTAAGTTGGCTGCAGGGCATGTTACAAAAATAGCTTTAGACACTATGGAGCTCCATCTAAAAATTGTAATCAATTGTGTTGCTTGTCTTTTTGAATAACACTTGCATTGATGTAGATAGGGGGTAGTTCCCCTCCTTGAACCGTCACCTTATCGTGGTGGAGGGGTTTGCGTGTCCCAATGATCCTAGGAGCTATGTTGTCCGGGCTTTATGCCCTGGTAGAACCACCCAAGGCAAACTGGTCCTAGGTGAGGGATGAGACAAAGAGGTTCAACAAACCTCCAATGAAGAATAAAACTGGACGACGTTTTCCCTTGCCGGACGCGGGTCACGGGCCCCTCTGGAGCCAGGCCTGGAGGTGGGGCTCGATGGGCGCCTGGTGGCGGGCCTGCACCCATGGGGCTCGCCGGGCACAGCCGAAGAGGTAACGTGGGTCCTCCTCCCCATGGGCTCACCACCTATGGGAAGGGCCAAGGAGGTTGGGTGCAGTGTGAGTTGGGTGGTGGCGAGGCGGGACCTTGGCGGTCTGATCCTCGGCTACAGAAACCGGCTCTTGGGACGTGGAATGCCACCTCTCTGAAGGGGAAGGAGCCTGAGCTAGTTGCGAGTCGAGAGGTTCGGCTAGATATAGTCGGACTCACCTCGACGCACAGCTTGGACTCTGGAACCAATCTCCTTGAGAGGGGCTGGACTCTCTACCACTCTGGAGTTGCCCCGGTGAGAGGCGCCAAGCAAGTGTGGGCATACTTATTGCCCCCTGACTTGGAGCCTGTGCATTAGGGTTTACCCCGGTGGACGAGAGGGTGGCCTCCCTCCGCCCGGGTGGGGAAGGGTCCTGACTGTTGTTTGTGCGTATGCGCCCGAACAGCAGTTTGGAGTATCCACCCTTTTGGAGTCTCTGGAGGGTGCTAGAGGGCATACCTTCTGGGGATTCCCTCGTTTTGCTGGGAGACTTCAATGCTCACGTGGGCAATGACAGTGAGACCTGGAAGGGCGTGATTGGGAGGAATGGCCCCGATCTGAACCCGAGCGGTGTTTTGTTATTGGACTTCTGTGCTCGTCACGGATTGTCCATAACGAACACCATGTTCAAGCATAAGGGTATTCATATGTGCACTTGGCACCAGTACACCCTAGGCCTCAGGTCGATGATCGACTTTGTGTGTATCGCCATATGTCTTGGACACTCGGGTGAAGAGAGGGGCGGAGCTGTCAACTGATCACCACCTGGTGGTGAATTGGCTTCGATGGTGGGGAAGATGCGGTCAGACCTGGTAGGCCCAAGCGTGTTGTGAGGGCCTGCGGGGAACGGCTGGCAGAGTCCCCTGTCAGAAGTAGCTTCAACTCCCACCTCCGGCAGAACTTCAACCCGTCCCGAGGGAGGTGGGGACATTGAGTCGAATGGGCCATGTTCCGTGCCTCTATTGTTGAGGCGGCTGACGGAGCTGTGGCCGCAAGGTGGTCGGTGCCTGTCGTGGCGGCAATCCCTGAACCCGTTGGTGGACAACGGCGGTGAGGGATGCCGTCAAGCTGAAGAAGGAGTCCCATAGGACTTTTTGTCCTGTGGGTCTCTGGAGGCAGCTGATAGGTACCGCAGGCCAAGCGGAACGGCGGTTGTTGCTGAGGCAAAACTTCGGGCATGGGAGGAGTTTGGAGAGGCCATGGAGAGCGACTTTGGACGGCTTCGAGGAGATTCTGGTCCACCGTCCGGCGTCTCAGGAGGGAAGCAGTGCAGTGTCAACACCGTATATGGTGGGGATGGTGCGCTGCTGACCTCGACTTCGGGCGCTGGGTCGGTGGGAGGAGTACTTCGAAGACCTCCTCAATCCCACTAACATGCCTTCCAATGAGGAAGCAGAGCCTGGGGACTCTGAGGTGGGCTCTCCCATCTCTGGGACTGAAGTCACCGAGGTGGTCAAAAACTCCTTGGTGGCAGGGCCCGGGGTGGATGAGATCGCCGGAGTTCCTTAAGGCTCTGGATGTTGTAGGACTGTCTTGGTTGACACGTCTCTGCAACATCGCATGGACATCGGGACAGTGCCTCTGGATTGGCAGACCGGGGTGGTGGTCCCCTCTTTAAAAGGGGACGGAGGGTGTGTTCCAACTATAGAGGGATCACACTCCTCAGCCTCCCTGGAAAAGTCTATTCGGGGTTCTGGAGAGGAGGGTCCGTCGGATAGTGAACCTCGGATTCAGGAGGAACAGTGTGGTTTTAGTCCTGGTCGCGGAACAGTGGACCAGCTCTTCACCCTTAGCAGAGTCCTGGAGGGTGCATGGGAGTTTGCCACCGGTCTACATGTGTTTTGTGGACTTGGAAAAGGCATTCGACCGTGTCCCTCGGGAATCCTGTGGGGGTGCTCGGGAGTATGGGGTGACCCCTGATAAGAGCTGTTCGGTCTCTGTACAACGGTGTCAGAGCTTGGTCCGCATTGCCGGCAGTAAGTCGAGCCCGTTTCCAGTGAGAGTTGGACTCCGCCAGGGCTGCCCTTTGTCACCGATTCTGTTCATAACTTTTATGGACAGAATTTCTAAGCGCAACCAGGGTGTTGAAGGGGCTCGGTTTGGTGGACTCAGGATTGGGTCACTGCTTTTGCAGATGATGTTGTCCTGTTTGCTTCATCAGGCCATGATCTTCAGCTCTCTCTGGATCAGTTCGCAGCTGAGTGTGAAGCGGCTGGGATGAGAAACAGCACCTCAAATCCGAGCATGGTCCTCAGCCGGAAAAGGGTGGAGTGCCCTCTCAGGGTTGGGGGAGAGATCCTGCCCCAAGTGGAGGAGTTAATGTATCTCAGGGTCTTGTTCACGAGTGAGGGAAGAATGGAGCGTGAGATCGACAGGCGGATCGGTGCGGCATCCGCAGTGATGCGGCTCTGCATCGGTCTGTCGTGGTGAAAAAGGAGCTGAGCCGTAAGGCAAAGCTCTCAATTTACCAGTCGATCTACGCTCCTAACCTCAGCTATGGTCATGAGCTATGGGTAGTGACCGAAAAGAACGAAATCGCGAATATCCTGCAGGGTGTCTGGGCTTTCCCTTAAAGATAGGGTGAGAAGCTCAGTCATCCGGGAGGGGCTCAGAGTAGAGCCGCTGCTCCTCTGCATCGAGAGGAGTCAGATGAGGTGGCTCAGGCATCTGATCAGGATGCCTCCTGGACGCCTCCCTGGTGAGGTGTTCCGGGCACGTCCAACCAGGAGGACCCAGGACACGCTGGAGGGACTATGTCTCCCGGCTGGCCTGGGAATGCCTTGGGATTCTCCCGGAAGAGCTGGAAGAAGTGGCCGGGGAGAGGGAAGTCTGGGCCTCTCTGCTTAAGCTGCTGCCCCCGCGACCCGACCTCGGATAAGCGGAAGAGGATGGATGGATGGGAGTAGTCTGTGGCCAAAGTTCAATATCGTGACAAACCTCTATCTCACTCTTTGCTGATACCGGCAAACGGGCACAGCTACGTTGGGGAGCTAGACGCGTTTTTTACCCCCTAAAAATAAAGAAAAACATAGTAGAAAAGTGAAAGAAAACTTACCATTTTCACAATGATTGGGAGTCACAAACGATTTTAGAAACCTTACAATGTATTCTTGAATGGTGCAGAGGTAACAATTGCTGCCTTATAACTGAAAGGTTCTGGGTTAGAGGCTGGGCACTTTGCATTTTGAGTAGTGAGTTGCTATTATCATTACTCTAATATAATAAAAACGTAGATTTGATTTGAGTCTGTAACACCCTGTGTTAATTTTGACTACTTGTAAAAGTTAGAGCTTGTTTTTTTACTATTCAGTTTTATTCTATCAGTAACGTTCACGTGGTACAACAAACTTGCCTCTCCCTTTCTGAGTTGATGGCATTTATCTCCATTCTTTTCACAAGAGCAGCAGTGACCACAATTGGTGCTGTCGTTGATGCCTGCTCAGAACTATTTGTTGTACCGGCAATCAAAGATACAATGTCCCGTGACCGCTATCAGACTACCATGTGGCGTTTGTGCTTTGACAACAAAGACACCCGTGCAGAAAGTGTGAAGTATTTGGTCATAAAGCTTATGGGACTGTTTCTGGACAAAGGCAGAACCGTAACAGCAGGCAGCTTCTTCACAGCGCTTTCGCTGGCTAATAGAATGCTGCACCGCCACACAACTCTGCTTGGCACCATAAGTAAAATGGGACTTCCACCTGCAGTTAAAGTCACTTCTGTACGCGAGCAATTCGCCACGCTAGTGTTTAGATCTGTCAGTGCCGTGCTGATGGTGTATGCACCCAAAAAGAAGAAGCCTTTGATTTCAGTCTGTAACAGCCGGTGTAAAGTTTTGCTACCTGTAAAAGATATCGCTGAAGAGACATAAGCAGACACACAAATGCTACTGAAATCATGTCTTCTTGGTATTTTGTTGTCACTTGAATTTTTGTTATTTAGTTTTATTCTTGAATAAAAGCACACTTGTTTTGTTATACCTTTGTGAAATTGTTTATTTTATATTCCAGTAATCATTTGAATGAGATCAAATCTGTCTCCGCCTCTCTTGTGCCTGCACGCACACACATTCATACATGAAAACCATCACTGTTTAAAAACACTATGCCATTTGAATGTTTTTTTTTTGATCTTGCCTCTCTCTGCGTTATGGTGCGTGATACTGATATTGCAGTACAGGCAAGATCAAAAAAAAAGAACATATCAGATCTACCATCTATTAGTCACAAGAAAGAAGTAGCTGTTGTGCATTAAATACTTTAAATCACTTTTTTGTTGCCCTTTTCTTTAAACAAACTTGGGAGTTTATTGCAGTTATTGAAATCAGCTCTTGTGGCAGGGGATTACCAAAGTTTAGATGCCTGAACTTCATAGAGGGCTCTTAACTAAATTCATTCATCTATTAATTTTTCAAACACACTTAATCCAAATTATTGCATCACTAGGGTGCTCATTCAGGCAGGTTTGGGAGCACCTATTAATATCAGTGTACACTCACTAGTACAATCACCTAGAAAAGGCCAAGGTAAAACTACCAGAAACATAAGATTAAGTCTTTAAGATGTAGGAAGAAAACCAGAATACCTGGAATCAGTAGGCTTTTGGCAATGACAAACACAAAATAGGGTATTTACATTGGATTATCATTTTTCATTCCACTTTTTGATAGTTTTCATGTACTTAATTAAACATCTACAGCCGCACATTTGTGGCTAACAATCTTATGGGCATTTATTCACAAACATCATCCTCTGTGATAAGGGTCCACCCTAAATTGGTCATTCTAGGAAAAGAACACCCCACATACTCTATGCAGCTCTAGTGGAGACAACACTAGGGCCAGTGTAATTATTTTCTTTCTGACTACTTTCGAGATACAACAAAGGCATGTAAGGCCATAGCACCAGCTTTGACAAGAGCTCTTAAGGTGGGACTACAGACCCTCACATGAAACTGGAAATGTTATCTTTGATGACATGAACTTGGTTCCTATGGCTACCAATAACTTTTATAACTCACTCAACTTTTCTTTTACTATGGCTGCTGTTGTCTGGAGCTGCTATAAGCATCTTTTAGTAATTCTTTCCATTGATATTCCCTTGTCCCCTTATATCCTTCTTATAACTTTTTTTGACATCTCTGCTCCCTTTTACTCTTTCACAAGAGAAAATTCCCTCTTTACATTTCATCTCTGCCAAGTTTCCATTGGGCACTAACTGAAATGTTTCGGACTCTCTTCCCTTTGATTCTTGTAAGTCTTTTTATAATCTGGTACTCTTGGAGCTCTTTGCATTTGGTATTTAACCACCCCTAAAACTGAGAATTGGGTCTAATTTACTACATTGGCAGGGAATTGGATGTCTGAAAGAATATACAAACACTAGAGAGTTTGGGACCAGCATTTTAATCCTGTTTTGGAAATTGTCACAGTATGACTGAACCACCTTTGTTCTGTAGTAGTTCATCTAACCACTTATACAAATCAAACAATTGCTGATACATATTTCAAAGTACAACGATCCTGTTTTTCCATATTCCCCTTTCCCAAATAAAATGATAAAATTATTGTAGCATTCTTAAATAAAAGTTGCAGTATTTGTATTATAGTGATTTACACTTTTTTTTACTAGAAAAAAATAAGCAAATTTCTGTAAGCAATTTTTCTCAGCCATACAGAATACAAGAATAAAGATGCAGGGATTTCTATTGGACTGAATATTCAGAAGTAGCCGAAGACTCACCTTTTCTCTGTTACCTTTATAAAACAATCACTCTTAGATTTAATAATTTAGGACCTTATTCTTGTCCTTTTGATGTACCATGCTATTGATTTTTTCTGTACTGTCAGTACCTGCTCTTACAGATACTCAATTCATTTTTTATTTGTAATGATGTTCAGTATAAAGTCACTTTAGAAAACAGAGATTGACTGCTTTATTGATTAAAGGTGAAAGATATCACTTAATACTTTCAAATAAAATCTGTCAGCCAGCTGTTGGTGTTTTCCTATGATATAAGAAGCACCTGCCTACCTAGAAAGAGTAAGCGATCTCTGATTGGTGTGATGTTATTTTAAATGGAGGTTGACTCAGTGTTGGAGTTTCTACATCAGCCAACAATTCAATATGTGTGTTTCCTCTCCACTTTTTTCAAAGGCATATTTCAAATAAGTTGAAGGAGAAAATGTGTTGTCACTTGGGATAGTAATAGTGTGAAATGTACTCTAATTTGGTTTTCAGAAAACCCTTACTAAATTATATTTTTTAGTTTTGTGGAACATCTACTTTCACTGTTTGAAATAAAATGTGTGGGTGAGTGGAATAGGTTTTACTGTACTGACATGTTGGATGAATGTAAGAAAATATCAGATGCACAATGTCTGTGTCACTTCCACACCATATTAACTTTAACAGCACATAATCTTTATCACAAAGAATGGAAAAGTTTTCTCTTTCGTTTTAATCAAGAAATGGTATTATACTGTACCTTTGGGAAAATGGTAAGTTGATATACAAAATTAGTCGACATTGTGGTGGAAACTTTCAAATGTATATTCAAAACAGTTTTGCTTGCATGGCAAAAGATAAATGTTGCAGACCCAGTAAGTAATAGCGCTTCAATGTTGTATACCCATTTATCAACTTTAAGCCAAGAATCAACCATAGCACATTGATAATGGGAAAGGACAATTTATATTTGCCTACAAATCCAACTATATCATTTTTGTCATGGAGTGAGGGATTTTGGTCACTTTCACTAGAGAAGCCCTGTGCAAGCAGGAGAGAAAATGCAGACTCCACCAAGGTTATTAAAATTAACGAAAACCAAAATCAAAACTGAAACTATTATTAAAAAATAATTTTCATAAACTGAAATAAAATAATTAACAAAACCGAAATGAAAAACTAAAACTAAACGAAACTATTAAAGTAGCTGGAAAGACTAACTAAAATAAAATAACAATTTACTAAAATATTTTTAGTCTTCGTTTTTTAATGAATATTCTTGCCGTTAGTCTTTAACCCTTGTAAGTTTTAACTCTAAAACAGAAAGTCATCCACCACGAGCCTCCCGCACATATTCATCCAGTGAACGGCAGCTGGTGACGGAGGGCGGCTATTCACAAAGCATTTGAGGTGACAGAGCAAGCTGAGTGTGGGTGCGTAAAGCATGAGAAATAGAAAGTGATTTGCATGCCGCCTTTCTTTGTGCTTGTTGTATATCAAGATGTAATTCAAACGGCTAAAATCAGAATGTGCTGGTCAACAAAACATTTACCATATGGACAGAAAAATCACAAGTGAGTAACGTTTCAGTTTATTTCTCAGGCGTGTGCCTTTTTTTGACAGCAATTCACCTGCCACTTTGCACAGGAGAAATCGTTTTTACTTTCTCATATACGAAGTATAGAGACAGTATAGTAATCATGAAAAAATTCGACCTCTATATTTTCATGAATCTTGACATCATAGACCTCCCAGATTCCAACAATACTGGTTTTTGGAATTGTGTGTGTACGCACGCATGTGTCTGTGTGTGTGTGTGTGTATATAAACATGATAACTCAAAAACGCAACTAGAAAGATGGCTGAAATTCAGCATGTGGTTGTTAGACCACAATTGTAGATCTGTATTAACTTTTGGGCCAAATCCATCACCCGGAAGTGGTACTTTACCTGAACACATACTGACAAGGTCATCATACAAGATCAACATATTGTTACTGACCAATCACTTTTGCTTTAAAAACATCGTTTAACAACAAAGCGATACAAAGGTAGAGAGTCTGGCAAGTGATGAAACACTACTAATGGGTTTTTGTATTTATTCCATTTTTATTAATTTATCTTTTTTAGTTCATATTCACAACTCAAAATACCTGATATTGTAAAAGTAATCCATTAGCAGAATTATATTTTAAAATATTTGTCTCCCTTTTTTCAATGTTTTTTTCTCTCTCTCTCTCTCAAAATAGATAGTGGAAATATCATATTCTTTTTGTTGTTAACATCAGCCTTATCATACATACTAGGGATTTTTCCTGCCTTGCATCCAAACCTGCTGCAGTAGGCTCCAGGTTTCCTGCAATCCTACTCTGGATAAACAGGTTTAGATAATGTATATGCTATTTTTAATCTCAGACACTGTCTCTGTTGTTTTGTGCCTGTTCATACTCTTATTCGGCCTTCTGCTGTTACGCACCTAAAATCTGGAATAGCCTGCCAATAGAAACTGCTGCTGAAAACAAATTACTTTAACATGGCTTTGTCATAACTTAATTTTAGTTTAATCCTGATGCTCTGTGTATTCAATTAATTATCATAACTATTCACGGTGGCTTCAAATTCGGTACTAACCCCTGCTCTCTCTTCTGTTTCTTTTCCCGGTTTTCTGTGGTGGCGACCTGCGCCACCAACACCTAATCAAAGCACTATGATGTTCCTACATTGATTGATTATAGGCCAGATGTCCACATGACCATCATCATCAAGTCCTTCCAAGAGAACACTAAATACAATGAGGACTGATCATTTATGTTAGGTAGAATGCCCAGAAGGGACTGGGTGGTCTCATGGCCTGGAACCCCTGCAGATTTTATTTTTTCTCCAGCCGTGTGGAGTTTTGTTGTTTTTTATGTCCTCTCTGGCAATCGGACTTTACTCTTATTCTATGTTAATTAGTGTTGTCTTATTTTAATACTTACTTTGTCTTTTTTTCTTTTTCTTCATCATGTAAAGTACTTTGAGCTACATTATTTGTATGAAAATGTGCTATATAAATAAATGTTGTTGTTGTTATTAGCTGCTCTTGCCCTGCTCATTATGGGTTTACTGTTCTTATGGTGGACTATTCAAGACTCACCACCCCTAACCTTTACACTACATGCTTGTTGTTCTTTGTTTCCCTTAATACAGCTAAGTGGGGTCTGCACACTGATTCAAGTCTAAGAGGCCTGTTCTTCCTAAGCCCCTGTGATTTTCATAAGAAAATATTTTTAAAATTATAAAATTGTGTAAAGTTTTTCATATTCAGTGTCTAGTTTTGATTATGCTTGTTTTTATCAGACAAAAACAAAACCAGATAGTAAACCAGGCAGTACAGTAAGCTTCCACTAACATTAAACTTGTATCCAGATCTGTTAAGTGTACAGTTCTGTCTGATTGTGACACAAAACTAACTCCGTAGGCGCTCCATGCCATAATTACTAAAACTAAAACTGAAACTAATAGATATAAAAATAAAATAGAAATGTGTTTGTGAAATAAAAACTAAACTAAAACTAAAAATACAGGATGAAGGAAAACTAAAACTAAACTGAATTTCCAAGTAAGATCAGAAAAAATATAGAGATAAAAACTAATATAAAAAGGCAAAACTATAATAACCTTGGACTCCTCAAAGGCGACCAGTCAATTGTGAGTAAGCCTTAGTTCAATTGCT
This sequence comes from Polypterus senegalus, assembly GCF_016835505.1. Lineage (NCBI taxonomy): Eukaryota > Metazoa > Chordata > Cladistia > Polypteriformes > Polypteridae > Polypterus > Polypterus senegalus. The sequence continues at coordinate 48,789,054 of NC_053163.1, forward strand.
GTTATGTAGCAGACCTTCTAGCTGTGACACAGTGTGTAAAATTATAGATAAACTGAGATGTAAATCAATAAATGTAAACAAAATAAAAAGAAACCTGCTAGTAACAATTGTAATCCTGGAGTTTAGTTCACTTTCTGTTTTTAGCATGTGGAGCACCACACCTCCTATCACTATCTTTCCATCTGTGCCTTTTTAAATTCATGAGCTTCATTATTTTATCTTTTATTTTTAATTTTGTTTGTGAATTTTTGAATCATTCTGCAACCAGATGGCTCTGTGGCAGCAAATTAGTTTCAGAGTCTTGGATTCATATTTAAACCCAAAAATATTCTGAATGGAGTATGTTTTTTCTTTCAGTTTGTGCATCATTTTTTTTTCTTACAATCTCAAGTTTCCTTCTACATCCTAAATATGTGTGGGTGACATTGATTGGAATACGAAAATGACCTGATGTGGGATGATGAGTGATTGTGCCCTGCAAAATGTTGGTGTCTTGTCTCATCTCATTTTCTTTACCACTATATTCTGGAGAATGCTAAGGTGGTGGCAAGCTGTGCAGGCAGGTACTGCTTCCTGTTCCCCTATAAAAAAAAAAAACTCCAGCTATTTCAAATACAGAATTGAGAGCACCCAGATGCTCCCAAGACAAATGAAAGAAATAATCATTTCTGAATGTCTTAGGTCTGTCATAGGTCATCTCTGAGCAGGACATGTTTGGATAGCTAGATGTCAAAACAAATTTCAGTCTGGCTTGTATTGTTTCATAACAGCAATCACGCTGCTTTGAAGTTCTTATGTATTGGCAAGCTGCTTTTGTAGAGTGTGAACAGTATGTAATGATGCAACTGTGGAATGACTATTAAATTGAGAAATATATCCATTGACACATGTCTCATTCTAATAAAACAAGTAAAGTGGTCCCAATGCTATAGATTCTGTACAAATATAAGGGGCTCACTCATGGTCTTTTGCACTCATTAAAAAGACTCCTGAATTAGGGTACAGATGCATTTTGTGAAATTCCATACAACAAAACAATTAAAACTGGCAGAATTAATTAAAATTAAACATTTCAATTATGATCATCTATACATGCAACCATTTTCAGAAATTACTTTTGCCATGACTGTAGGGAAATCCATCATGACTACTTAGGTACAGTTAATACTACTGTAAAAGTCAGGTTCATGTCTGTTTTATTTAAGAAAGTGAAGCCATATCAAAGACTTTAATGCAAGTTTCATATGTTATATGAGTTGTTTCATTAATCTCACTCTCTAAAATCTTCACCCGGCTGAAAATAAATATACTAAGGTGATAAACAGCCATAAATTTAAAAAAAAAACAAAAAAACTGTACTGCCAGCATCAAACATGTTCTAATACTATACATGCTTTCTGAGCACAAGCATAAAGTTAGAACACCTAGCTTGGTACCTTCGCACAGTAGCACATTTAACCTTGTGATGTCTCCACAGTTGATAATAGATATGCAAAATGCACATAAGATCTTGGGAACAATATTGCAGAGATCAATATTGTAAAACTGTTATACTGTGTAACTACAGTATAATTAAAAATTATTTGATTGTTTTTAATAACACAGATATGTCAAAACTCCAGGCATCACATATAAACAAGCAGAATAAAGTGTAAAAATAGAAATGCTGCATACCCAGATAGCTATTCAGAAAATTGTTTAACAAAAGATACTGTAGATCATTTTTATGAAGTCGTCAACATATATTCCTATATTAAAGTTAATCTTGCAGTCTTTGATTGTAGAAAAAGCAGAATGAAGCTACTTATCACATTATCTAAATTTGAGTTTGGACTTAATGATTCAATATTGTCTAACTATTCCACCGTAGAAGCTTCCTTTCTTATAAATAATAATAAAAAAAATAAAATTTTAAAAAATTGTACAATTTAATCTTTAATTCATTTTAGGACAAGGAACCAGACAGCACCAGTGCCTTTTATCGCCAAATGTATTTGTACCTGCCATTGAACTCCTTGTTATTTAATTGTGTAAATAATTGGATGTCTATAGGTACAAGAACCTTTCAGTTAAATTTTTTGTGCATCATATAAATTACTCCTCTTGATTCAGACTATCCAAAATGTGTCTGGAGTGAGACCCTACTTGTGTGAAATGTTTTCAACCACCTACTTTCTTGGGTTACATGTTAAACCCTATAGGAATAAAATCTTTGCTTCTTAGAGAGAAAGCCTTGAGATCACAATAAACATAAATCATTTCACAGCTCCATTTGGAATAACACCAGGTTGAGCATTTTGTTTAAAGAACAATCTGCTACATGCAGTGAAACATACACAACATTGTTAGCACACCACCTTATCGTTCCATACTGGAAGAATCCTAAATTAGCTACCATAACACAATGGAACTTTTTTCTTCTTCAATACAGAGAAAATTAAATGTATTTTTTTTCCAGTCTTACAAGCCTTTATCAGTTTTGTCTAACTGAACATCCTAAGCCATCACTAACCTTTTTGGATTTTTGTATTGCCTTTGAATGATTCCTTAATATTAAATCTTTATATTTTTAAGTTATTTTATAATGAAAACAAAATTTACATAAATCACCGATTAATTTACAGATTCAGAATTAGCCAGCAGTTTATAATTTAGCAAATATAAATATTTATACTTTAGTATTTATTAAGAGGTGTTTTAACACATTCTATTGATAACATGTTTAAAAATTAGTGTGATCATGTGTAAATGTCAATGAATACATTTACTCTGAAAGATACAGTTGATTATCCAAACCTTTGGAAAAACACAACAAGCGCCAAACAATCATTTTTCTAAAAAGATTAAGTAATTAGGGTGCAATGTCACTAAAATGCTCACCATGTAACTATGGGAGTTAATCATATTATAGTTTTACTACCAGCTATTTGTTATTTTTAATATTCTTATCCTGAATAAGGTGTCAGTTTGTCCTATGGCACATTCTTATACACATGCACATTTTCTCAGAGTAGGACAGGAGAGTTTAACAGTGTTTCACTGTGCTGCCCACTGAATATTGTGTTATATGAATTAAATGACTACAAAGTATACATTTTACAGTGAAATGGAAGAACACTTATTGTTAGAAATTACTGAATGAATAAGCAAAGATGGTGACAAAGTCAGTGATAATTAATACCAAAAAGTGTCAGTAATCAGTGATATTTTTTTCTTATTAGATTGTATGCTTCTGCAGTTGTTTTATTAATTAACTAGCAAAATAACCGCACTTCGCAGTGGCGAAGTACTGCCTTAAAATTTTTTCAACTCACATGCAGAACCATAGGTGAAGGGCTTAAGCATTTCACTCTTCTAGTGCTCCTGTGTAGTATAATTATCTCCTGTACCGTCATCATTTCACACCTTGAACCTGTCCCAGTCATTCAATACATAAGTCACAATGTTCCTCCAGATATCAAGAGTGAGCCTGATATGGCCGTGCAATATGTAACACAGAGAATGGAAAGGGCAGGTGCCATCTCTGGGCATGGAAACCACTCAGTAAGTGACAGTTCTTTGATCGATGGTGATCACCTCGACAGACATGTTAATGGGGGTACAGTTGGAGCGATAAAGGAAATGGGTACCTGAACAATGTAAAGTAAGTCTAAAATACCTACACAATAACTATAATCGTATTAAATGAACAATAAAACAGCGGAGAATCCATGGATTAAATAAAAAGGCTGTAGTTATTCCCGTGGCGAAGCAAGGAAGGGAATGTAGAGACTGGAGTGACGGACGGCCTTATATAGGCAGGCAGCCAACAATGTGGGAGGCGTTGGGATGGGGGACCCAACGCCGCCTCACACAGTGACCAAGCTGCAGGCTATGGACGTATATATTTACGTAAGTAGGATTCAGTTAGCGTTGGGAAAAGGCATACCAAATTTCTTGAAGATGGGCCCATAAGTAACAAAGACCATTGTAAAGTTCAATATGGTGGCCGACAGTGGCGTCATACCACCGAAATAAGTACGTACATTGGTTTCGGTTAGCGCAGTGAAGCCGCCTACCAAATTTCGTGAAGATGGGGCCATAAATAAGAAAGTTCAACATGGCGGATGTTGTTGACCGTTATGACCGTTACGCATAGAATTTCAAAATGAAACCTGCTTAACTTTTGTAAGTAAGCTGTATGGAATGAACCTGCCAAATTTCAGCCTTCTACCTACACAGGAAGTTGGAGAATTAGTGATGAGTGAGTGAGTGAGTGAGTCAGTTAGTCTGTCAGTGAGGGCTTTGCCTTTTATTAGTATAGATACAACATGATGCAGCTAGTTCCAATTGAACAAAATTAGCCACTTAGAAAACAAAGCTGAAAAGGTACAAAGCTCCCTGACTTTTATAGTAAGGAAATCACAAAAATGAACAGTCAGTCAGGAGAAAAATAAAGAAGGCATACAATCCCTGAGACACAGATTTGACTACAAGACAGACAGTGGAGGTTAGAAGTTACGGAAGCGTATTACTGCCACGACATAATAAAAAAAATATGCTCACTATCACGTTATAACGTGAAAATATTACATTATAACGTGAAAACATCACGTTAAAACGAGAAATCGTATCATGTGATAACGTGAAAATAGAAGATTATAACGTGAAAACATCACATAAACGACAAATAGTATCACGTTAAAACGTGATACTATTTCACGTAATTACGTGATAAAGTTTCATGTTATAACGTGAAACTTTTTTGGTTATCCAGTGAGGAGTGCACGTCTGCAAATGAAACGGTCAGATGGCTCATTTACACGACTTGATCAAATTCTACTTTATGCTTGCGGTCAGACATGGAGAGATTCTGCTCCTGCTGACTAAGGTGGATGGTTTTGTAATAAGTATGCGTACACTGAGAAGAATTTTAAAAGACATGGGGCTTTACAGAAGAAAGAATCAGTCGGACATTTTGGAGGTAGCATCATTTCTCATTGACCAGCTGGAAGGGCACGGAAGGCTCCATGGATACAAGCTACACCATCTCAGCTGCATTCAAGCTGGGCATGTTGTGACCCAAACCACAGTGAGGCATTTAATAAAGTTTCTAGACCCCCGTGGTGTTGAGCAAAGACGGAGGAATCGACTGATGCGACGCGTGTACATTAATCCTGGACCTAATTTTATGTGGCATGTTGACTCTTATGACAAACTAAAGCCGTTTGGAATATGTATAAATGGAGCGATTGATGGTTTTTCAAGGCTCATGATATGGCTTCATGCTTATTCAACAAACAGCGATCCCAAGATCATCGCTGGTTATTTCATAGCAGAAGTGGAAATGAGGATGGGGACAGCTGCCAGAATTCGTGCAGATCTGGGAACAGAGAATGTCACACTGGCAGAGATGCAGAGATTCTTACGATGGAGTACTGGCCAGGACAGTAACTGTTACATTACTGGATCCAGTAATCACAATCAGCGAATCAAAAGCTGGTGGGCCTTTTTGAGACGACATCACGCGCAGTACTGGATGAATCGCTTCCAGGAACTGAAAGACAATGACTGTTTCTCTGGGGATTTCTTGGACAAGCAGCTTATACTGTTTAGTTGTCTGAACATTATCGAGGTATGTGTCTTGTCTTCTTATGTTTACTGGGTCCCTGTGCGTGTATGTGTATGCTTGTGTGCGTGCGCGTGTCGGTGACAATCAGTACTGTTACACAATTCCTACGTTATGCAGGGTTTTTATTGCAGTTACACACACACGTCCTAGTCTTGTTTTATATATATATATGTATACAAGTATATAAAAAAAGACTTGGGCGTGAGTGAATTCTTGTACTAAACGCCCTCTATAACTTAATAACTGAATAATTAAGTGCCAAATTTCGTTGTGCATATATAATATAAATATAACATTATCTATATATATATATATATATATATATATATATATATATATATATATATATATATATATATTATACAACATGTACATGTGTTCTCACTGATTTTTTTTCTTCTACAGGAAGAGCTGCAGCAAGTTGCTCATTTGTGGAATAGCCACATAATCCGCCACACCAGAAATGCAGTAGCTCCAAGGGGACGTCCAATTCTCATGCATACCATCCCTCATCTGTTTGGAGGACAAGATCACCTGAAAGAGGTCTCACAGGAAGCAGTGGAGGCTTGTAAACAAGAATGCCAACAGAGAGGGCCTTACCCTTGTGATGAGGTAGTTTTTGACTTGTGTTGCCTTATAATGGCAGAGAACTTCTTACTTTTACCTACCTCACCAGATGAAGCCATAGAGCTGTATCTCTTCCTGAGAGCATACATACATAAAGACTTACAAATGACCCATATTGCTCTTGAGCATTAAGGCATGGCTTCATAATGAAAACTAATGGCTTGGTTAGTTGTTGATTTTGGGAAATACCAAGAATCTTTAAACATATAATCTGATGGTTTTGTTGTTTGTTTGTTTTCATTATGATCTATAATTATATTCTGCCTTCCTTGTAACAAAATGGGACCAGAATCCTGAGGTCAACTATTTTAAATCCCCACCTAGCTGCAGATTCCTTGTGGTGCAGTGTCCTGTTCATCACTAGTCAATCTTGTGCTTCCAATGTGTATTGTTTTTACAGTATATTGTTTTAATTTGGGAAGAAAATGAACATTGTACATTAATATTTTTGTGTTTTGTGAACATCTAAAATATTTAAAATGACAAAATTATAAATAGTTTCAGAGATAACTTTTTTTAATATTCTCACGAAAAGAGAATAAAAGAGAAATGTCTTAATTCTTGATGTGGTTTTCTATGTGGTTCATGCCTCATCTTATGAATACACAATGGAGAAAACAAACTATTTTCTGCCAGACCAAAAATTACTGTTTAAATCAATATTCAGGTTCAGGTTGAGAAGTAAGGTAAGGTGGACTTATTTCACAGTAACGACATGCAAAACAGACATCACAATAAAACAATGTGTGTCACCTCAAAAACCACAGAGGCTGGTGTTAAGGCCATTAAGTGAAACCTGAATGCAATTAAATAACTTTAAGGAAAAAAACCAATAACTATATACATACAAATCACACCCTATACATATAGGTCTTGTACTCACTGCTCTATGCGAGTAATCAATAGGTAACAGCTTTGACAGAAACAGGCCTGTTTCGACAGGTTTCAAAACACTATTTTGAATTACACAGATAGGCACAGATCTCTTTTCTTGTCGGTTTTTCAGCCCATTTGTTGTTTTTTCCATAATGTCTTTTGCGTTTTGGAGCAAAGGTCTCATTCTCATTATGTTTCTTATCATCAGTCCCATTAATGCCCATCTTTTTCTTTAGTTTTTCAAGACAAGAAAAGTTGAATTGGGATGGATTCATGAAGGAAAGCAAGTTAGAAAAAGGAGAGGAGGGGGGACCAGGAGCCTTGATGTCCCCAAAGAATCAAAAAAAGCTGACATACTGCAAAATGCTAAAGACCTGTTCTTCCCAAATGAAAAAAGTAAATTGGGAAGATTTGATACATTGAGTCATGACATATTAGACTATCAGGAGGAATCTGTATTGGATGAAGATGTTACAGTTGGGGAACTATACGCTGTATTAAGAATGGGAGTGTTGAGATTTTACCTGAGCACAAAGAGACTGTCAAATGAGGATGATAAAGAATATGGTGGAGAAAACTTTGCTGTAGTCAGTGACGCACAACAGAGAGACACGCTTGAAGAAAACACACAGGTTGTTGAAACTGTTGTCATCCTGTCATCAGACTTGACGGTGGATGAAATAGATACATCCGATACATCTGAGGTAACGTTTGGCCCTGTTCTTGGAGAATCTGTTTGTCAACTGGATGACACTTTGATATATAACCCAAACCTGCAGTTTGAAGAAAATGAGCTGGTCATCACATCTTTTACACCCCCCCCAACAAGCACTATACTCATTACTCCAGATACAGCACCTGTAGGTGACGAGGTAAGCACTTCTACAGCTTCATATAATGTTGTGTGTGTCACTATTAAGCTTCACAGGGTCAATCTCCTGGAGGAGATGATTCGCCAGTTCAAAGACCCAGCACTTCTCAAACACCCTCTGAAATACACTTACATAGACGAAAAAGGAGCGGATGCAGAGGGTGTTTCAAGAGATGTGTATGCTGCATTTTGGACTCAATTTATGGACCACATGGCTGAAGGAGAGGACCTGAGGGTTCCATTACTGTCTCCTAGATGGCAAGAAAAAGAGTAGAGGGCCATTGGCAGAATTCTTCTGAAGGGATTTCAAGACCACGGATACTTTCCCTGCCGCCTTGCTCCTGCTTTTACAGTGGCACTTATTTTTGGTGAGAATAAAGTCTCAGATGATGTGTTGTTTGAAAGTCTTTTTCTGTACATAAGTCAGACAGATAGAGATCTGATTACAGCTGCCTTAAAAGAAGATCTATCAGAGGAAGACAGGAGTGAACTACTTGATCTTTTAGACCGCTTGGATGTAACAGCACTTCCAACAAAAGAGAATTTGAAAGGCATCCTTCTAAAAGTGGCACACAAGCAGTTGATCCAAAAACCAAGATATGCCGCAGAAAAAATATCAATAATTTGCAGCCATTCTCTGAAAGAAGCATTTGTGAGTCCACAAGATGTCCTACAAATGTATGAAGATAAAAAGCCAACCACAAGAAAGTTCTTGAAGTTGCTGGAAGCATCACCTGTAACTCAAGCAGAAAACCAAAGCTTTCGTTTTTTGCAACAATACATCAGAGGACTGGATGACGCAGGACTCAGAAGGATGTTAAGGTTTGTTACAGGGTCAGATGTTATCTGTGTTAGCAAGATTGAGATCCTGTTCAAGCCAGTTGATGGACTGGCACGAAGACCAGTAGCTCATACCTGTGGGCCATGTCTAGAATTGCCATGGACATACACGTCCTACCCAGAACTGCGCACTGAAATGGACAGTATACTGGCTGCTGAAAGCTCTTATATATTCAGCATAGTTTAGATCAATGATATCTTCATCTGGAAGCAAGCCATAAAACAAGAATAATACATAAAATAATAAAGAATAATGAAAAATAAGTTCTGTAAGAATAGATGTAAAATTATGGCTTCATGAAAAGTATTGTTTAGAAAGGTGAATGTATTCGTAACAGAGGTGGGTAGGCTAACTTTGCTATTACATTCATAATTCTAATTTTAACCCAGGAAGATGCAGATGCTCCATAATGTGAATTTCGTTACTCTAAATTTGTGTAAATAATGCAACCTCTTATTTTCAGGAGTGCATTCATATACCCAAAGTTAGCCTCTGCCTCTGTTATGGATACATTCATAAATTCCAATTCCAACAGCTTGACTAAGGGTGAGGTTACCATTTATGTGGTTGTTTTGTTTTAAAAGCCAATTTGTTTACAATTAGTGTATTGGCCAGTTCAGTATTTTATCTTTTAAGACTAATGTTTAGCAAGTATGATGAAGCATTAAAATGCCTGTCTGTGCCTATCTGTGTAATTCAAAATAGTGTTTTGAAACCTGTCGAAACAGGCCTGTTTCTGTCAAAGCTGTTACCTATTGATTACTCGCATAGAGCAGTGAGTACAAGACCTATATGTATAGGGTGTGATTTGTATGTATATAGTTATTGTTTTTTTTTCCTTAAAGTTATTTAATTGCATTCAGGTTTCACTTAATGGCCTTAACACCAGCCTCTGTGGTTTTTGAGGTGACACACATTGTTTTATTGTGATGTCTGTTTTGCATGTCGTTACTATGAAATAAGTCCACCTTATCTTACTTCTCAACCTGAACCTGAATATTGATTTAAACAGTAATTTTTGGTCTGGCAGAAAATAGTTTGTTTTCTCCATTGTGTATTCATAAGATGAGGCATGAACCACATAGAAAACCACATCAAGAATTAAGACATTTCTCTTTTATTCTCCTTTCGTGAGAATTTTAAAAAAAGTTATCTCTGAAACTATTTATAATTTTGTCATTTTAAATATTTTAGATGTTCACAAAACACAAAAATATTAATGTACAATGTTCATTTTCTCCCCAAATTAAAACAATATACTGTAAAAACAAACAACAAAACCATCAGATTATATGTTTAAAGATTCTTGGTATTTCCCAAAATCAACAACTAACCAAGCCATTAGTTTTCATTATGAAGCCATGCCTTAATGCTCAAGAGCAATATGGGTCATTTGTAAGTCTTTATGTATGTATGCTCTCAGGAAGAGATACAGCTCTATGGCTTCATCTGGTGAGGTAGGTGACAGTAAGAAGTTCTCTGCCATTATAAGGCAACACAAGTCAAAAACTACCTCATCACAAGGGTAAGGCCCTCTCTGTTGGCATTCTTGTTTACAAGCCTCCACTGCTTCCTGTGAGACCTCTTTCAGGTGATCTTGTCCTCCAAACAGATGAGGGATGGTATGCATGAGAATTGGACGTCCCCTTGGAGCTACTGCATTTCTGGTGTGGCGGATTATGTGGCTATTCCACAAATGAGCAACTTGCTGCAGCTCTTCCTGTAGAAGAAAAAAAATCAGTGAGAACACATGTACATGTTGTATAATATATATATATATATATATATATATAGATAATGTTATATTTATATTATATATGCACAACGAAATTTGGCACTTAATTATTCAGTTATTAAGTTATAGAGGGCGTTTAGTACAAGAATTCACTCACGCCCAAGTCTTTTTTTATATACTTGTATACATATATATATATAAAACAAGACTAGGACATGTGTGTGTAACTGCAATAAAAACCCTGCATAACGTAGGAATTGTGTAACGGTACTGATTGTCACCGACACGCGCACGCACACAAGCATACACATACACGCACAGGGACCCAGTAAAAAAAAGAAGACAAGACACATACCTCGATAATGTTCAGACAACTAAACAGTATAAGCTGCTTGTCCAAGAAATCCCCAGAGAAACAGTCATTGTCTTTCAGTTCCTGGAAGCGATTCATCCAGCACTGCGCGTGATGTCGTCTCAAAAAGTCCCACCAGCGTTCGATTCACTGATTGTGATTACTGGATCCAGTAATGTAACAGTTACTGTCCTGGCCAGTACTCCATCGTAAGAATCTCTGCATCTCTGCCAGTGTGACATTCTCTGTTCCCAGATCTGCACGAATTCTGGCAGCTGTCCCCATCCTCATTTTCACTTCTGCTATGAAATAACCAGCGATGATCTTGGGATCGCTGTTTGTTGAATAAGCATGAAGCCATATCATGAGCCTTGAAAAACCATCAATCGCTCCATTTATACATATTCCAAACGGCTTTAGTTTGTCATAAGAGTCAACATGCCACATAAAATTAGGTCCAGGATTAATGTACACGCGTCGCATCAGTCGATTCCTCCGTCTTTGCTCAACACCACGGGGGTCTAGAAACTTTATTAAATGCCTCACTGTGGTTTGGGTCACAACATGCCCAGCTTGAATGCAGCTGAGATGGTGTAGCTTGTATCCATGGAGCCTTCCGTGCCCTTCCAGCTGGTCAATGAGAAATGATGCTACCTCCAAAATGTCCGACTGATTCTTTCTTCTGTAAAGCCCCATATCTTTTAAAATTCTTCTCAGTGTACGCATACTTATTACAAAACCATCCACCTTAGTCAGCAGGAGCAGAATCTCTCCATGTCTGACCCCAAGCATAAAGTAGAATTTGATCAAGTCGTGTAAATGAGCCATCTGACCGTTTCATTTGCAGACGTGCACTCCTCACTGGATAACCAAAAAAGTTTCACGTTATAACATGAAACTTTATCATGTAATTACGTGAAATAGTATCACGTTTTAACGTGATACTATTTGTCGTTTTAACGTGATGTTTTCACGTTATAATCTTATATTTTCACATTATCACATGATAAGATTTCTCGTTTTAACGTGATGTTTTCACGTTATAATGTAATATTTTCACGTTATAATGTGATAGTGAGCATATTTTTTTATTATGTCGTGGCAGTAATACGCTTTCGTAAGAAGTCATTAGGATATCAAGATTAAAATCCTTTATGCAGTGTGTTTTTTAATATGGCATCAACTTTATAATGCAAACTGGAGTGCACACTCAGAATGAGGCAAAAGTGTTGTTTCTGTTAAAAGCTTGATGGGAAATAAGATATCTCAGAATACTGTATCTAATATTTTGGAATAAGTTGTTAAAAATAATTAAGAATGATAAAGAATGGAGAACACCTAAAATTTGTAATGTCAAAAATGTGTTATCTTCATCATTGTGTTTCATCTTTTTCTGGACTGAGAGCAGCCCCAGTGCCTGTTTTACAACTTTGTTTAATGCTGGCTTTTGAAAACTTTATCCAATTAAAAATGTCTTAAGAAAAGCTGTATTAGATGAAAGTGCGCGATTTGCATGTCATGTTCTGCATTCTTGTATATATGAGACTTGACACCATACATGTAGGGTTTGTTAACATTATCATAATAAGATGCACATTTTTGAATTTTTTGTTAAAAAAAGGTTACATTTCAAGTTAAATCTGCATCTTCAAACATTTTCAAATCTTGAAAATTCATACTGAAGCCTTCAGCTGAATTGAAACTAGCCACTAAAGTTGCAGATAATTAGAAGAAATTTTAATAAAGATTGATATTGTATCTAACTGCAATACAGGTAGATAAGAATGAAGAAAGTCAAAATTCTCATTCTTTTTTTTTTAAACTGTGGCAGACTGGCACACACTGGATGTCTTCAACAGCATGCAGGAGGAACAACAGGATTACAAACTGGTAATTGAAATGTCTGAGCTTTTTCACACTCCAAAGAAAAATTAAACTTACAAAAATATCTGTTTAATAGTTAAGTGCACGGTAAAACAGAGTCTGTCAAAGAATTTATTTCAGACTTAAAACTGAAAAGCCAGTCCTGGTATTCTCCACGGATAACTTGCTGATTTACTTGTCTGTGATAGTGGTGTTAATGGTGTGTGAGTCAAAGGATTGCCTGAAAGGCTACTAGGGAAATCTCATCTCACGCTTGAAGAAGCTGGAAATTTGTGAAGTGGGTAAAATAACTCAAAACAGAATTTAAAAAGTTACTGTGCCAGTTAATTTCTTTGGGTGATTTCTTCATTGGAATGGTCACAAGTTAAGGACAAGAAGAAAACTGGACCAGTAGTTTTTAAGTTAATGTAACTGAAACATCTTTCTTGTAGGACATTGGTGCACAAATGAATTTGTTTCCAGAGCAACAGTAGGTAAAACTGAAGTCTAAATCTGTAGTAAATACCAAATGAAATATGTCTTAAAGCTGATAATGTTATATATAGTGAAGCTTTACCAACACTAGGTACCTATAATTTAGAAATGTAAGTAAAAATGAAAAGAATGATGTTCACTTTGCAATTCTGAAAAGAAAAACTTTCTGTCATTCGGTCAAAAACATGTAATGTACTAGGTTTGTTCATAAGATAAAAGGGAACCAAAGTTCTGTAAATGTTTGAGAAAAACTGAGGTCATTCATAATTTAGAATTGGTCAAGCTAATAAATCCTGTCTTTCATGCTGTACGAAACGTTTTTCTAATTTGTAAGAGAAAAGCTAAAATTTGCGCTAGATACAGTAGATCTGTGCAATTATATGCCACTAAATAAGTACAACACCTGATAGAAATGGAACATTTTCTTTTAATTGTTGAGAACAAAGGTGGTCTAGATTCTGTACTTTTATCTCTGCTTTTGTAAGGTATCATTTCTAAAAGGTCACCTATTGGATTAATATTTTCACTGGAAGGTTTTCACTGAGTATGTTCAACACATCTTTGAGAATGTACCAAGCACTATATGGTATATTGATTATATTTTAATATGGGGCAGATCTCTGAAAGAACATAAGAAAAGACTTACATTAGCACTAGAAACTGCAAGAGCAAGTGGATTTAAACTAAATGCCAATAAACATAAGAAAAACTGAAATCACACTCTTGTGATTGATCAGAGTAAGGTCAACACAATTGAAAGCACACCAGCACTCTCAAATAAAGTGTACAAAGATTTTTAGGCACAGTGAACTATGTAGGTAAGTTGGTAGATCACACAAATTGGATTGGGAGTAGGATTGGAAGGCAAACCACCAAAAGCTAGTTGGAAGAACTAAACATCTAGTTTGCGATATTCCTATGGAAAAAAAACATACTAAAATTTCAGCAGTTGACAAAAACAGAATTGGTGCAGTACTGTTACTAGAATATTGTACTAGGTGGTTTCCTGTTGCTTACACATCTATTATCAGCTGCAGACTGTAACTATTTAACAATTGAAAAAGAGGAATTAACATTGGTAAAATCACTTTTGTTCATATATGGAATTAAAGTTTATGTAGAAGTCATAAATCTGACCTTTAGCCAGAATAAAATCTGGTAAATAATTGTTGGTGCCTGACACATTGTCCTGTGCATTTGACAATTCAGTGAAACAAGAAAAGTATGAGCAGGATGAAATTGTTAATGTTAACCTAAGTGAATTGAAGAAGAATTGCCCTGTCTTAGATGAGATGTGCACGGTTACAGCAAGAGATACAGCTGAAGATTAATGTTTGTAAAATGTAGAGTGATTACACAGAGCTAGTCTTCACAGTCAGTACATAAACCCTTAATCAAATCAGAAGTGAATTGTCAGTCTTAGATGGAGTATTGTTTAAAGGTTCTAGAGCTGTTGTACATAAGGTTCTACAGCATAACAAGGACATCTTGGCATGTAGAAAATAAAAAAAGATGTACTGACATACTTATGCCTAACATGAGTGGATATACTGTCAAAAAAAAGAACAGGTCACATGAAACTTTCAGAATTTCAGAACAAGATAGAGTAAGGAACAAATGTGGATTGTGAACCTAGAAGTGATGAAAGCATGGGGCGGGATGGTAGTAGATTTATTTGTCCTGGGTGGAAAAATCTATGCATCATTACTGGATTTTTATTCATAATATCTGAAATGGAATTTATGAAAGATACTAGTGCATTGGTGGTTATAACTAAAATTAATTTTTTTTTTGGTAAAACATTATATACCTAATTTGATGACTGAAAATGAGCCAGTTTGCCCCTGCAGAGCTTAAACATTTTGAGAGTACGTGAGTTTACACAAACATCCTCAACTCCAAGTTATCCTTAATTGAATGGTTTGATAGAAAAATGTGTAAAAATTGTAACACTGTTAATTAACAAAGCAACTGATTCTAAAATGTATTCATATCTTGCCTTGTTGAAGTACAGGTCTATGCCTCTATCATTATTATCTTTTAATATATGAATAATAGTGTAGTTTGGGATGGAGATAAAATTAGAAAGCCTAAAAATTCTTACAAAAAATATATAATATAGTTCAGAGTTTGAATTTCATGTGTGGCAGAGTGGGATTCCCTTTGGAGTATCAACAATTGGGTTGAGAAGCTCAGGATAAGAGTGTAATATAAGGGAAAAGAAAAACATAACAACCCCAAAAAATGTGATAAAGGTACAAAAGCTGCAGGAATTGAAACCTAATGCAGAAGTAATGTTGCATGATTGTAAGCAATGGAATATCAAGGCACAGTTCTGCAAAATGTAGCACCTGGGTCATATCAGGTACAAAAACGCCTGAAGGTGTCATTTACAAAAGAAATCACAGACAATTATTGATTGTACCAAACAGTGAAGAAAATATCACAAATGAGCCTCAATCAAACAATGAGTTTAATGTAAATTAAAGGAACACTTTTTAATCAGAGTATAGCATCAAGTCAATAAAACTTCTGGGCTATTGATCTGATCAGTTAAGTAGCAGAGGGGGTTGTTAATCATTTTCAGCTCCTTTGGTGTTAATGAAATTAACAACAGGTGCACTAGAGGGTCAACAATGAGACAACCCCCAAAACAGGAATGGTTTAACAGGTGGAGGCCACTGACATTTTTCCCTCTACATCTTTTCTGACTGTTTTTTTACTAGTTTTGCATTTGGCTACGGTCAATGTCACCACTGGTAGCATGAAGCGATACCTGGACCCTACAGAGGTTGCACAGGTAGCCCAACTTCTCCAGGATGGCACATCAATACGTGCCATCGTCAGAAGTTTTGCTCTGTCTCCCAGCACAATCTCAAGGGTATGGAGGAGATTCCCGGAGACAGGCAATTACTCTAAGAGAGCTGGACAGGGCTGTAGAAGGTCCTTAAACCATCAGCAGGATCCTCCAGGATGAGCACTGCCAGAGCCCTACAAAGTGACCTCCAGCAGGCCACTGGTGTGAATGGCTCTGACCAAACAATCAAAAACGAACTTCATGAGGGTGGCCTGCGGACCCGACATCCTCTAGTGGGCCCTGTGCTCATTGCCTGGCACCGTGGAGCTTGATCGGCCAGAATACCAGAATTGGCAGGTCCACCGCTGGCGCCCTGTGCTTTTCACAGATGAGAACAGGTTTACCCTGAGAACATGTGATAGACATGAAAGCGTCTGGAGAAGCCGTGGAGAACATTATGCTGCCTATAACATTGTTCAGCATTTGGTGGTGGGTCAGTGATGGTCTGGGGAGGCATATTCATGGAAGGACGTACAGACCTCTACAGGCTAGACAACGGCTCCTTGACTGCCATTAGGTATCAGGATGAAATCCTTGGACTCACTGTCAGACCCTATGCTGGTGCAGTGGGTCCTGGGTTCCTCCTGGTGCATGACAATGCCCGGCCTCATGTGGCGAGAGTATCCAGGCAGTTACTGGAAGATGAAGGAATTAAAGCCATTGACTGGCCCCCACACTCACCTTGATCTGAATCCAATAGAACACCTCTTGGACATTATATTTCGGTCTATCCAACGCTGCCAGGTTGCACCTCAGACTGTCCAGGAGCTCAGTGATACTTTGGTCCAGATCTGGGAGAAGATCCCCCAGGACACCATCTGTTGTCACATTAGGAGCATGCCCCAATGTTGTCAGGCATGCATACATTCATATGGTAGCCATACAAACTACTGAGTATGATTTTGAGTTGCTGCAATGAAATTTCGGCAAAATGGACAAGCCTAACGCATAATTTTTTCACTTTGATTTTCTGTGTGTCTTTGAATTCAGCCCTCAGTAGGTTGATAATTTTCAATTCCATCGAACGATGTGGCATTCTTTTGTTCCTAACACATTAACCAGTGCATTTCAGTATAGATATCTAGCATGATTTTTTATTTCCATTGAGATCTGATGTCTTTTCAAAGTGTTCCTTTAAGTTTTTTGAGCAGTGTATATATCAGGCATGATTCATTATTATTTTTTTTTTGGGGGTTAATGTTAAGTTAATGTTATTCTCATCTTCATAATGATTGTTTAATTAAAGATTACTGTTACAAAAACACATTAATAGACTGAAAAAGGCCTTCTCCCTTTGTATTATTTAATGTATACATAACATGAAATGACTAACTATAGGTAATCTACAAGTCACAGCAATGTATTGGGTATTGATTATTACTAAATATTAAATACTATACCATATGGGTTTGGCTAAAAAGGTCCAAAACAGAGTCATCATTGTGTGGCCCACCCAATTACACAACTAGGTTTGTTATTGCTTATTATGTCATGAATCTAGACCAACCTAGCCTACTAGTGAAAGCTTGGCCTAAAAACCAGATTGGTGTAGAAATGGGCTGGAGAGACTCAGAAAAACAAATACCAAGAGTGGTTTGTGATGATTTAATTGTCAATTTCTGAAATTTAAAAAAGGAATCATTTTCTGAACATGAGGGGTTCAGTGTCATTTGAAGAGCACACCTCTGTGTGACTGAACTTCTGTTATTTTTATTTTCAGGCCTCTGACAAATGTAGAACAGAAAGCTGATTTTTGATCTGTTATATTTTGAAATAACAGACTGAAGACAAGTAGTACATCACAGTAGAAGGGAAAATCCCGAGTGGGACAAAAATTAAGCAATGAATGGAAGGATCTGGGTGCTAGGGCACAAAATATTTCTCATAAAAACACAGTGAAACTTTTAATAGTTCAGAATTCATCTTGAGGACAAAGAGGAAGAACTGAATCTGTGTCATCACTGCTAATTTTTTCTGTTATTTATATTTTTGCACTTAATCTTCTAATTCTGTATTTTATTTGTGTGCTTTAATAAACATGCTGAACATGTGTAATATTAATTTGAATTAGTTTCTTATATCTATCTGGTCTCATAGGTTCATGTGTGTGTCACCTTAAGGGTTTCATTAAAAAGCTGAGCAGGATGAGGGATGTCAAAAACAAGTCTGTGAGAAAATGGCCTGGAACAGGAAAGCAAACTTGTTAAAGTCACAACACCAGGTGTTAGGACCATAAATCTGGAACTGTAGGGTGAACCTTAAAGGGCCCCAAGGTCACCATTGCGTCCACATCTCTCATCCCTTAGCCGGGGAAAGAGAGCCGGATAACCTGGGTATCCTTCCTGGCCTTGTTCTAGACAATTAACATTTTTTTAATGACAAAAAATAAACAATTACATTTTATCTACCACAAGGTGCACTCTTATTATGAAATCATTTTTAGTTGATGAATATCTAGTATATGGTAATTCAATTTTCCTAATCTGGAGCACACAGCTGTATTAAAAGTCATAGTACATCTAAGTAGAAAACCATAAACAAGCCTTCAAACTTACACTGGAGAATCCAGACAGGAACAAGAAATGAATCCAAGCAATGTGATGTGATTATTCCGCTCAAAATCATTAGTATGAAAAAGAAAATGCATTTGCTGTGGGTCATCATTCTGCATTTCCTTTTTAATGCCATTCGATCAAAAGTTGAGTTTAGAGAAGATTAATAAGGGACATATTGTATATATTTATAGTCAAGAATGCTAATAGCACACTGACATTTCACTATGTCTTTTGAAATAAACATATGCATTTCTCTTTGTATTTATTTGTTTTAGAATTTGTACTTGTTAATTTCCTTTTCTGTCCACTGTTAAAGTGTTTTAGGTCTGTTACAAGTGTGATAAGCTCAGACTTATTCTGGCTAATGTAAGATGAAAGCTGTTGCACTAAGGTATTCCACACCTTCAGGGCAAAGTGGGAGGAATTAAGCTGCAATTCAAAGTGACTCTGTTTACTTTAAATGAATATGTGCCAGTTCACTAGCTTATGTAAAATTTGGTTGTACCATAGGGTCTCAATCATATCATAAAATGCCAAAATGTGCTCTTTATAAATGAGGCCCCGGGCATTCCGTTGTGTAAATATAAAAATTGAATTTATTTTTATAAAATGCATCTTCATTTACAAGTCTTCAGTATTAGCTATATGTATTTACTAACATAGAAAGAAAGTACATAACAGCAAGCAACAAAACATATACAGTACACAAAATATGCAACACAAGGAAACAAGTAGAATACAAACAGAAATATACAGTATACATATTTGTAAAGAGTTTTTGTTTTTATTTAATTTGTTTTTAATGGTTCCTAAATATTGCCTAAAGTATTTTAATCATGAATCTTAAAGAAGCATTAAGACTACCAGCATTGTCTGTATGGACGTTGCACATTCTCCCTGTGCTCTCAGGAGCTCCAGTGTTCTGCCCACATCCCAAAGTTGGGTGACTATGAATTGGATCTGTATGAGGGAATGCTGATTGAAAAACTGATGTATGAATGTATAATGAAAGCTGGCAGTGTCATTGATCATCTCTTTTGCCTGTTGCCACAACTGACAGTTACCTATATGAATTTTACGATTTAAATCTATTCTCACAACAAAACAGTTTCATCAGACAAAAAATAATTGATATTTCAGCCATTTTTCTGATTTTGAAACATAGTCATTTATTATCAAATCATATAAAGCCAATATATGTTTTCAGATTACATTTTTCATTTGAAAAGTCATTAAGTTGCTTAAGAAACAACTACTCCGTTATTTTACTTAAAAAAGGAGAGGTTGGATATTGGCCTTAAATTGCTATGTACTATTTTAAAAAGGGTTTACTATGGGCATTCCTTATTGTATTTAGGAAACAAGCAGAACAGTTGAACTATGAGACCACAGGGTGGATTAAAAAGAATACCTAGATTGCCGAGGAAAAGTAAGTCACAATATTAATCAACAAATGATGGTGTTTGTTTTGTAAGGGAGTAGCTACATATCTCTATGTGACTGATCAAAATTATGACATAAACAATTTTTTACATAGCAAATGACTCACCTCAGTTATGTGAGTAGCCTGATCCCACATATCCTGTTTAGTAGTTCTTTAAACAATGGATATTATTTGAGCCTTAGTAGTAAAAACTAGAAGACAGAAAAAAAAGTTCCTGTATTTTTACAAAGTTGAATCAAAGTTTAAACATTTAAAATATTTAAAAGGAATTTGTGCTTAGTTTCCATAAGATCTATTACAATGCTAGATCTTAAAATCATTTTATGAAAATAGTGGAAATTCTTCACATATATTTTGTGTGGAATTGTGGTTATACCAGCCAGTTACTGAAGATGTATGATTCAAATTACTAATAGCAGAACATTCTTGTATTATTTTCATTGTTTGCAATAACTTTAGAGAAAAAAAAGACTAATCTTTCCCTTCATAAGGCTAAGTTAGAGTTGATAGCTTCCTTCTTATGGAAATCATGATGGATTTGCAGTTTTGTTTTTCACCATTTTCGTTCTGGTTTATGCCACCCTCTCTTAAATTTGCAGGTTAGGGTTTTCAGTTTTATCTTTTGTGGTGCACAATGTTGTTTACTTTATTAAAATTATAAACAAGGAGTTTGTTACCTGAAAACAATTGATCTTAGACAATTAAAAACAAGATAGTGAACAACATAGGTAGTGTAAAGAACGAGTGAGTTTTGTGAGTTTTTCTCAAAGACTTTTATTAGCCAACATTTCACAAAACAGATTAAAGTACTTCCTTCTTAGCTCTTCCCTAGCTTCCATGTCAAAAAACAGACTGTTGAAAATTAAAAGTGATCCCATGTACTTAAAGTGTCACACCAGACGTGCAAATGTAAAAAAGTTTTATAAAATGTCAATTAAAACATGTTAAAGCAAAAGGAAATAAAGACCAAGTTAATAGAACTTAATGGGTGAAAATCTATCAATGGGCTCTAAATGTGGCATGGCGAGCAGCAATAGGAAAAGAAATCAGCATTTCACACAAGGCCCAAACAGAGGGCTGCACCTGCAAACTTTAAATGTATTGCTCACGGGTGCATTGAGGAGTTCATTGTTGAATGAGAGTCTTCAGCTTGAGAGAGAACAGCTCCTTCTGAAGAAAGAAGAGCTGCAGGAGATGGAGAGGTGCCATCAGAAGCTAGTCCTGCTCAAGAAGTCAAGGCTGGACATCTTGAGCAAACATCTTTTACTGGCAGAATCACAATTCAAGTTCAGTTCATATTAAATTACCCTTAGAAGGTGAGTTATTCATCCAGATAGAAATGAACTAAATATGGAGGTGTTACACAAAGTCTCTAAAACAAATTTTTGCTGAGGCTGTGTCAGTTGCTGATGTTCTCTCTTTGCAGACATACATGCACCAGACCAACCAGGCCCAGTGACTTGAACACTTTATTTTTTTCATACTTTCATATTTTACCTGTTCTGAGTTTTATATTTTCTACTGTCACAAACATGTTTATTTTATGCACATTAAATATAAAGACAAATTTTAGATTGTGTGAATATCTGTATTTTATGTTTTAACACAAAAAAAATCTCTCAATCTAAACAATATAATAAAATATAATACTGTAATAACTATATAATATACACTACAAATATTCCAAACATTAGTAAAAAAAAAAATGATCAAGCAAACACATTTCTGATACTATGCCCTCAGGCTTCCACTCAAGCCTGGTGTCCCTTCCATCCTCCATTCTCTCTCCCACTACTTCAATGTCATCTTGTTTTTGCTTTTGAAGTAGTGGCACGCCAGTAAGTACTTCATTATTGTACAACATGGCACACACAACAATAACAGCACAGCAGACTTCAGGGGAAAATCGTAGACCTCATGAGTTCTTATGAAGGCACTGGAATTGTATCTGCCACATACCCAGTTTGTGTGCATTGGTGTGTGGTGTTAAACCTCTCCTCAGCCACGGATTGGAGATTCAACACTGGAGTTAGCAGGTATTCATGAGAGAGTATGCATTGTCTTCCAATAACCAGCCACAAACAAAGGCACTATCCCTTGCCACCAGACACATCCCATAATTGGACCAGATATAAGTATCTTATGTACTCCCAATCACTTGGCCACAATGTATGTTAAAAGTCCCTGATGGCTGCATACCATCTGGACATTTAGCTCCAACAAATCCTTTTTCACAGTGGCAGATGAGATTCAAGAGGCTAGGAGTATGAGCAGGGTGCGTTCCACCCATAGTACCTACAATCCCATGTATGCCTGCAACGGAATGTAACATAATATTAGTGTCATTCAAGGCCTCCCCTACTTATGGAAATTGTATGTAGTTGCATGCATGGTGTAACAGTAAGCTGCGTAGATTTGGACACAGCAGCCTTGTTGCGGCCTTGTATATCACTCATGGTCTGCAGGAATCCACTGGATGCATAGCAATGAAGAGCTGTGAGAATATGTACAATGGGACTAAGGACAAAATTCCAGTGCGTTCCTCTTTTCAGTTCATTCTGCATCAGATCAAGGAGGGTCATTATTTCACCACGGGAAGCCTGTATCTTTTGGTTACTGACATGGTCCAAGGGGTTCATACCCATCTGCAAAACAGCATTTAGAGAAGCTACTTAATTTCTGGGATGGCACTGTTCCAAATGGCATCTCCAGTTGAGTA
This sequence comes from Polypterus senegalus, assembly GCF_016835505.1. NCBI lineage: Eukaryota > Metazoa > Chordata > Cladistia > Polypteriformes > Polypteridae > Polypterus > Polypterus senegalus. Next base: position 48,811,900 of record NC_053163.1, read on the forward strand.
CACAGAATTCTCTGGATAACTGTCATTGTTGTTGCTGGTACTAAGGGGTGATTAAACTTACCCACTTTAAGGGATGGGACTGATGACATATTGAGTGTGATTGGTTTTACTCCTTAAGTACTCAAATTGTCTGCAGGTGTTAAAGCTACAAAGAGTGCCTTTTGGTTTAATTTCTAGCCTATAACATAATTTTATAATTGTATTGCAACACTGTCATTATTATCATTATTATTTTTACTATTATTGTCTAAATAAGAATGTCAGTCTGTTTTTTGATCTTCTAAGGATGATATCTGTCTCTCTGAGACACAATCATGGGCAAAAGTCAAATAACGGACAACATTGAAAATAATGGCAGATCAGTATCCTCATTAATTTCAGAACGAGTTTATGTATGTGTTTTGGGAAACACTTGCTAATTAATGAATGATTTAAGTACAAGTTAACAAAGTATTTAGTGTACAAAACATTTGGGAAATGCAACAAAAACATTTGCAGAAGAAGAATACAAAATGACATTACCTGCCATATTTAACAGCTCTGTAAATTTTACAGCTGATGTTAAATTTAGGCACTAAAAAATGCACAGCAGTAATGAGATGTGATCATATGCGGCACAGTTAATACAGTAGTACTGATACCCCCTCTATTTACATATGTAGTTAAAAGTGGAATAGAGAGAAAAAACATGTTTATGTCTCCAAATATATTTTAATAAAACATTTTGTAGAGTTAATGACTCACTTATGACTGGTGAGTTTTAAACATTTCTTTGATGTCTGATTTTCCTTTTGTTTTTATAATGGCTTTAAAGTAACACTTTTAAAGAGTCATTTCAATGACAGAAATTCTTATTTGGCTAACTCAGCATACAGACAATTAACACAATTTTCATCTTAGACATTGTACAGTAGCTGCTTACTTGACACACAATGCATAAAGCAAAGACATAACCAAAAATGAATATAATGGTTATCTGTGTTACATTTTTACTACAACTGTTAAACGAAAATAAACGAAAGCAAGTGCAGTTTAGTCTCATATGTTATTCAATGATGGCTGAATCCTACCTGCAGCAATCAACTAGTGTCCCGTGCTGGGAGGTATCAAATCAGATCAGGCCCAAAACACTTAATCTGTTATCCACCAGCTAGCCTTTCTTAAAATGGGCTGAACATGTTTGACCAAGCAGAAGTGTTACCTCCTTTTTTTTATTCTGCTTTCTCTTTGATCGCATCACTTTGAGTTTGCATTGAATCTCATTTTTATGAATGGCTGCTTTTGTAATCAACTTCTTACAAGTTCCAAGTATGTCATGCTTTGTATATGCACTGCAAGCAAAGAAGTAAAATATTAATAACAGGACATATTAAAAAAACATGACATAACGGTATATTGGAATATTTAAGCTACCTTTTAATATATTTCAATATGTATTTTTTATGAGTATTCAAATGTGAATTTTTGATTAATTTTACATCCATACTTCAGATTTGTCCGTTATGTACTGAAAGTGAAACTGGAAATTGAAAATTTAAAACTAATTACAGTGTTACCCTTCAAAAGTTTGGAAAGCTTCAGTCTTTGATCATGGCCTTAAATGAGGTTGTTAACAAAAAGGGTTTTTTTGTGTGAAGTGATGTTATGTTAAAAGTCAGTCACTGCACTGTGAACTTTAGTGAGTATGGTAGCTGCGGTAACAGTAAATGATCCACATTTGATTGTCTTTTTGAAATAAAAACACCAGCTTTGATATTAGTAATAACTGGCATTTGTCTGTGACACCAAAAGAAATGGGCATTACTAGTCATTATGTATGGCTATGTTAAGTGATCAAATAATGTTTGACATTAAAATATAAGCCCTACGCATGATTGGATGTTGTGGTGTTATGGGTCCACAGCTCGTGGAGAAAAGGCCATTGATTTTAAATAAATAATCACCGCACCCGAGGCGGCGTGGGGGCGTTGTTGTAGTGAGCCGCGGGGCAGTCGTCGATGTGGGCGTTTCTCACCGTGTGCACAGGTGAGGAACTGCCCACATTCGTGATTGCTCCCGTGGCTAATGCTGCAGCTGTGATGGCCCCTCACGTTTTTAAAAGAAGCACAAGTCGGTTGGGGAGAAAGAAAGAGAGAATCGATCGGAGAGAAAGGAAAGGAGAGGACGGAGGTTACAGGGAGCGTGGAAGCAAGCGGTGCAGGAGAGAGACGGACACGCGGAGCGTGTGGTGAGCGCGCGATCGAGAGCTCGTGGGCAGCTGCATGGAAGCTGGGTGTTAGGCCGACACCCACGTGTTTGTGTTGATGTCGCTCCCGCTGAGCGAGCAGGTAGCGGGAGTGACCAAGGTGAAAGCGACGAGCCGCAGAAGGCCGCAGAAAGGCAGCGGAAGTCGGGAGGCTTGGAGTGGCAGTCCTTGGTGTGAGCGTCCTGGAGACCAAGGAGTCCAAGTCTCGAGGCTGGGATGAGAGCCAAACCGAAGCCAGGGATCGGGAGGTCTCCAGTCTTGCGTGTGTTTGAGGAGGGCAGCTGTAGAGAGCGTCTTGCCTGCTGCTTGGCCCATACGGGATAAGCAGGTGAGACGCTAACAGAAGAGCACCGTATTTGTTGATGGTTTTAAGACTGCTTCCTAAAAAGATTTTAACCTCTCGTTTTTAAGGATTGTTTTTTTTTCTATTTATTGGTTTTACCCCACGTTCATTTTATGGATTATTTATTTAATGAATTTGAAGAACTGCACTATTTATGAACACTGTTTTTGTTGACTGTTTTAATAAAAGCACTTTTGTACTTTCAACCATCCCCTTGCTCAGATGCTCAATTTGCCTCCATTGACTGGCTCACTCGGTTTCATTATCGACGGTGTTGGGTTCAAGGGTTCCCAAACAGCCATGGGAGCGTGGAGCCAGAACCCACATCGTCACATTTGGTGGCAGCGGTGGGATGAGCTAGCAGTGGAGGCCAGAAGAGGAGACAGAGCAGCAAGCGGGATTGGTAACTGACTTTGGAAGAACCCACGTACCCAAGCCGGAGGAGGACATTTTTAAGGACTGAGCTTTTTAAGTACATTTATTTATTGCTGGTTTTTATTTGTCTTTTAAGGTTCTTATTCTTTTAATGTCCTGGTTTTATGAAGGGGGTTTGGGTTGGTTTGTTTTAGTGGGATTGTTTTAGTGCTTTTATTGTTTTAGTGCAGTGTAGAGTGGCCGAGCTGTGGACCTGAGCTCCAGTTGCATTGGGTTGGCAGTGGAGTGGAGCCTTCCCATGCAACTGGAGTTTTATGGGGGGTGGAATGTGGTGTTATGGGTCCACAGCTCGTGGAGAAAAGGCCATTGATTTTAAATAAATAATCACCGCACCAGGGCTTCGTGAGGGGCGTTGTTGTAGCGAGCGCGGGAGTCGTCGATGTGGGCGTTTCTCACCGTGTGCACAGGTGAAGAACTGCCCACATTCGTGATTGCTCCCGTGGCTAATGCTGCAGCTGTGATGGCCCCTCACGTTTTTAAAAGAAGCGCAAGTCGGTTGGGGAGAAAGAAAGAGAGAATCGATCGGAGAGAAAGGAAAGGAGAGGACGGAGGTTACAGGGAGCGTGGAAGCAAGCGGTGCAGGAGAGAGACGGACACGCGGAGCGGTGGTGAGCGCGATCGGCGCGTGGGCAGCTGCATGGAAGCTGGGTGTTAGGCCGACACCCACGTGTTTGTGTTGATGTCGCTCCCGCTGAGCGAGCAGGTAGCGGGAGTGACCAAGGTGAAAGCGACGAGCCGCAGAAGGCTGCAGAAAGGCAGCGGAAGTCGGGAGGCTTGGAGTGGCAGTCCTTGGTGTGAGCGTCCTGGAGAACAAGGAGTCCAAGTCTCGAGGCTGGGATGAGAGCCAAACCGAAGCCAGGGATCGGGAGGTCTCCAGTCTTGCGTGTGTTTGAGGAGGGCAGCTGTAGAGAGCGTCTTGCCTGCTGCTTGGCCCATACGGGATAAGCAGGTGAGACGCTAACAGAAGAGCACCGTATTTGTTGATGGTTTTAAGACTGCTTCCTAAAAAGATTTTAACCTCTCGTTTTTAAGGATTGTTTTTTTTTCTATTTATTGGTTTTACCCCACGTTCGTTTTATGGATTATTTATTTAATGAATTTGAAGAACTGCACTATTTATGAACACTGTTTTTGTTGACTGTTTTAATAAAAGCACTTTTGTACTTTCAACCATCCCCTTGCTCAGATGCTCAATTTGCCTCCATTGACTGGCTCACTCGGTTTCATTATCGACGGTGTTGGGTTCAAGGGTTCCCAAACAGCCATGGGAGCGTGGAGCCAGAACCCACATCGTCACAGATGTACACTATCATTTCTGAAGTATCATGTATTTTCGCGAAAGAGATTAAACTTTACAATGCATGTCATAGTTTGCAAACTTCTGTACATATGAAGTGAAGCTATGTTCTGTGTTGAGACTTAGGAATGCTGCTGAAATATTTGATTTCCCAAGTTAATGTCAGAATTGGACAAGGGATTCTTTTTCCATATCCCTTTAGCAAATTAAACAAGAGTAATTGTTGTGATGTAAGATTTTGCATATAACTTGATGTTTTGTATGTCTTTATTTATAATTTAGGCAAAGCAATGTAATTTAGTGTAACTTTGGTGAGGGGCATTCGTGTTTGCCCCCCCTTTATGACTAAGTCTCTTTGAATTTTATGACAGAGTTGGGGGAGGATGAGTATTTCTTTGCTAAAGTCTTTCAACCCCTGCAAGGAAGCCAGGATGTTTAACATATGGTTTGGGGGCAGGTGTTAAGATGTTCTATTTCCCCCATTGGTCTGAGGTATAGCTGTTTGGAATTGGCTTGTCTCAGAGGCCTTTATGTACCATGACATCCTATTGGCTGTAGGGGTTGGACAGAAAACCTATAAATTTGCTTGCTCAACCACATTCTCTCTCTCTTACTAACCAACATATGATGAAGAAGCATCTCTGTTGCTAACCTATGATGAAGACAACACAGTGAAGAGCACAGTTCAGCAGCCATGTTGAACAGACATGTGGCTGAAAGCTGAGCACCAATGATGCCTTAACTAGAGACATTTTAAGTAACTACAAGTCTGTGTGCCACCTGAACTACACATCACCATTTAATCAGGTTGTATGGTTGCCAATATTCAAATGTACTTTGCATTTTGTTATTATGTATGAATATTATCAGTAATACATTATTTTATGTGTAACTTAACTCCTGCTTGTCTTTTTACGTCATCTAATTGCCTGAGGTTATAGATATAGAAGGGAAGGTGGGGATAAGTTATATACAATATTACCTTACAAACAGTGGTAAATCTGTGGGATTAGGCATTCTAAGGCTACATATTAATAATACAATAGGGGAAAGTAGAGCTATATATATATATTACTCTACCAAGATAAAACAGTAATAAAACCAAATTTAAGTACGTCAGATTTCTCAAGTAATGTGTGATTGGTGCAACAATGTATAATATTTTACAAATCAGTGAATTCCTCCAATAAGACCTGAAACTTTGCAATGATTTCCAGAACTTTGCTTCCATGGAACCAACACATCAGGATTGTTCTGGACATTATGTTCCTAATAGTTAAATTACCTAATGTAAATGGTGCATGCTTAACAGGTGAAGGATGATGGTCATCAAGCAGGACAGACCCTGCCTAGTTAGTTGTGTAGCACTGGAAGTGGAGCAAAGAGTAGCATGGAAAACTCACTATTTCTCACCTGACCTGCCAGCTGCTGTGGTAACACAGAGCCAGGTGGCACAGTAAATGAAGGGATGAAAGAGCCACTAGGCACTCATCTCTCAATTTGTCTTGTGTATTGAACCTGTTTTCCAGCTACACGTCCCACATTGGGTGATGATGAGAAACAGAGACATAATAGCAAGGTTTAGATACACATGGTGTAGAGCATTCCAAGTTCTTTGGATTCATTTCCAGATAAATGAAGTGGTTTTCTGATGGAATCAGTCTCCTGGGCAAAGCTGTCTATAGGGGATCCAGCTTGATGATTTCCCTTACTAAAGTAGGTACAGTCTTAACATTCACACTGGGATGGGAATCACTACATACAGATTTGAAGATACATGGTGGCATAATCTGCAGCTTGACTTCTTTGTATTTGAATAATGTAACTGAAGTGAAGGCCAGACTACACAGGTCATCTAGCACTGTTTTGATAATTGGAAGAGATCAGGTACCAGTTCCAGGGAGTGACACAAGTACAGTTACAAACACAAAGTAAGGTTTGCGCAGTGGATGGAGTAGTAGCTAATGAAGCTAAAAGCAGATATCAGGAGAAACTTGACAAGTGTGTTTCAACTAATGAGAGTGTCTCTGTCTAGAAAGGTCTACAAATGATTACTTATTACAAAAGTGAATCCCTCCTGCCTCAGACTGATCCCCCTCTACTTAATCAAATGACTAATGTCTATTGCAAATTTTAAAGGCACTTCTGCACTACACAGGAAGCTGGCATATCATATCTCTCCTACACTTCTGCTCTCTGCATCACTGACCATGTACAATGTGTCCATCTCCAGAGAAAGACTTTGTACAAAACTGCTGACCCAAACAATGCTTCTCAATCCACAGTAAGACACGATGAGTTACATGTGTTTACAAATGTAGAATTTCACAGCATATTGTACTGTATTTTTAATTTGTATGTGGCAAATAAAACTTGATTTGAATTTGATTTGATGTTTTTCATCAGTATTAACTCTGTGTTTTTCAAATCATCTACAATCATAGAAGTGCCTAAGAAAAGTAGAGCATTTTCATTGTTCTACTTTTCCAGTATTCTAAAGTTCTGCTTGTTATTATGTGTTAGAGATCTATGATATTATGTATGGTATGCCAGAGGGATCTGTTTTGGCTCCCTTATTACTCTAAAGCTACTGTATATGCCCCCGTTAGGATTGAACATTTTGAAAAATAAAGTGAATTACCACAGCTATAATGACAACACACAGATTCATTTATCAATAGCACCAGATGACTCTAAGGCTCTAAGACCTTACCAGCTTCATCAAATGAGGGAGTAATAATTTCCTTAAACTTAACAAGGACACATCAGAAATTATAATCACTGGCAGCAAAGAAAAAGGTAAGGACCTTAGAAATAAAGTAGGTTTAAAAATAAGGCCAGAAATAATTAATCTAGAGCTAAACATTAAGCATGTTACTGTCATGATCTAGAGTTTGTTTTACACTTTTTCCAGATTTTTCTTGGTGTCTAAAAATAATCAATATAATGTTGTGAAGGTTTGAAAGGTCAAGAAATTAAAAGGTCTGAATGTTTTTGAAGACATTATTTTTTGTGTATATTACTGTAACATGACCAAGGTCCTGCTTACTTATCTGAACTTATCATTACTTACAAACCAGAGTGTGCATTAAGAGCTCAAGATTGCCAGTCTACATATGATTCTAAAGATTTATAAAATAACAGTGGGAGGTCGAGCTTTTAGTTACAGGGACCCAAAACTAATGAATGGTGTGCCTACTGCTGTAAGAGGTGACCTTTCACTCCCACTTTTTAAATCCCGGCTTCAGTTTAACATACCCAGATAAGAGCTACTGGTTAACTGTGCATACTGCATCTCTGTTATTAAGTACTAATACTACTAATAGTACTATTAAGTACTATTTTTAGTACTAAAATATAAGTAATATGATATTTAGAATTTGTTACTAATGCTCACCTATTCTGTTTCTCTTCTTGGTGCTCACATATGGCACTTGGTGCTATTGGTCTACTGTCCATCCATCCCTCCATCCATCCATCCTCTTCTGCTTATCCAAGATCGGGTTGATGTGGCAGCAGCTTGAGCAGAGATGCCCAGACTTCCCTCTCCCCGGCCACTTCTTCTAACTCTTCTGGGGAATCCTGAGGCATTCCTAGGCCAGCCAAGCTCGGACACCGGTTGTACAGGAACCGAACAGCCCTTAACAGGAGGTCCAGTACCCCATACTCCCCAAGCACCCTCCACAGGATTCCCCTAGGGACACGGTCAAATGCCTTTTCCAAGTCCACAAAACACATGTAGACTGGTTGGGCAAACTCCCATGCATCCTCCAGGACCCTTCTAAGGGTGTAGAGCTGGTCCACTGTTCCGCAACCAGGATGAAGTTCCTGTTCCTCACACTGTTCCTCCTGAATCCGAAGTTTGACTATCTAATGGACCCTCCTCTTCAGGACCCCTGAATAGACTTTTCCAGGGAGACTGAGGAGTGTGATCCCTCTGTAGTTGGAACACACCCTCTGGTCCCCCTTCTTAAAGAGAGGGACCACCACCCCGGTCTGCCAATCCAGAGGCACTATCCCCGATGTCCATGTGATGTTGCAGAGGCATGTCAACCAGTCCTACAACATCCAGAGCCTTGAGGAACTCTGGGCATATTGCATCCACCCCCAGGGCCCTGCCACCAAGGAGTTTTTTGACCACCTCGGTGATGTCAGTCCCAGAGATGGTGGAGCCCACCATGTTAGTGGGATTGAGGAGGTCTTCGAAGTACTCCCCCCACCGACCCACAATGTCCTGAGTCAAGGTCAGCAGCGCACCATCCCCACCATATACAGTGTTGACACTGCACTGCTTCCCCCTCCTGAGATGCCGGATGGTGGACCAGAATCTCCTCAAAGCCGTCTGAAAGTCGTTCTCCATGGCCTCCCCAAACTCCTCCCACGCTTGAGTTTTTGCCTCAGCAACCACCGAAGCCACATTCCGCCTGGCCTGCCGATACCTATTAGCTGCCTCCAGAGTCCCACAGGACAAAGGGGTCCTGTAAGACTCCTTCTTCACCTTAACGGCATCCCTCACTGCTGGTGTCCAACAACGGGTTTGGGGATTGCCGCCACGACAGGCAACAACCACCTTACGGCCACAGCTCTGGTCAACCGCCTCAACAATAGAGGCATGGAACATGGCACATTCGGACTCAATGTCTCCCACCTCCCTTGGGATGTGGTTGAAGTTCTGCCGGAGGTGGGAGTTGAAGTTACTTCTGACAGGGGACTCTGCCAGACGTTCCCAGCAGACCCTCACAACATGTTTGGTCCTCCCCCACCATCGAAGCCTACTCACCACCATGTGGTGATCAGTTGACAGCTCCGCCCATCTCTTCACCCGAGTGTCCAAGACATGTGGCCGCAAGTCCGACGACACAACCTCAAAGTCGATCATCGTACTGAGGCCTAGGGTGTCCTGGTGCCAAGTGCACATATGAACACCCCTGTGCTTGAATATGGTGTTCGTTATGGACAATACGTGAAGAGGGCAGTAGTCCAATAACAAAACACAGTTCGATGATCGACTTTGTGGTCTACTATCAAGATGGAACAAGTCATCTCTGATAAAGTGGCCCTGGAATCATCAGGGAGAAGGGTCCTGTCATCAGATTGGCTGGCCCAGCACTGACTCAACTGTGGAATGGACAGTAGTGGGGAGGACTCTGTTTTCTCATATGTGATAGCTCTATATTTAGTGAGTGATATAATCTATTCTTGTATTTTGCCTTGTAGTTTGTACCAATGTATTGCATTTCTGAGGTGGCAATGAATTATTGCTCATCCAGCTCTGTGAAGAGGATTACTTGTGTTCTGTTTTGTGTATTGCTTTCACCCAATGTTTTGTCACCCATTGCACGCCCAACCTACCTGGAAAGGGGTGCCTCTCTCTGAATTTCCTTTCTGAAGATAAGTTCTATTTTTTTTTTTTTTACAAGGGATTTTTTTTTGTATTTATTTTCTTGTCTTCTTAGGGAGTCAATAGAGAAAATGTTTTAAGCATTTCATTTTTGAGAATCACATGGCTGTCACAGATTGTCCTCTTTACTTACATCTGTTTGCTTATGGAGTTAAAATATCATTTGAAGTTAGATCAGTTGAAGATACACACACACATATATATATATATATATATATATATATATATATATTGTCACGCATGCGCGAGTAGGAGATCGCGGACGGATCTTAAAACACATCGAAGGATGTTCACCGGCGGGGAATGGCGGGTACTAACCTTGTTTCTTTGTTTTCCAGACCCAAAGACACTCCGCCATAAGACCTGCCCGCAGTACGCCTACTTCGCCTCCCTCCGCCATCTTTGATGACGTCATTGTCTCCCATCATCCATCACTTCTTCCCAGCATTCCTGCACTTCCGCTCCTCCCATATAAAATGGCGCGACGCCTAGTATGGCGTCGCGCATGAATTGTTTATGTTTGACCAACTGTTTACTTTTGAAATTCTGGAGTGTCGACAATATAAGGGGCCGGAAAACCCCAAACCTTTTTGTTGTCTTCTACTGAATTTGTTACATTGGCGTAGTCGGCAGGATCATTGTCCGAGAGAAATGTCGGAAGGACAAGACCTGAATGCTGTACTACAGGGGATGAGCGCCCAACTCGCGGCACTGCAGCAAGCCCAGGCCGCGACCAACCGGGAGTTGGACTTAACAAGGGCCCAGCTGGCCGAAGCCCGGAGAGCGATAGCAGAACGTCCGCGCCATACACCGCCACCCCTGGTACCTATGACAGAGTCCGATGATGTGGAGTACTACCTAGGGATCTTTGAAAGGACGGCCACCCGGAACGAGTGGCAGCAGTCCGAGTGGGCGTCCATCTTGGCGCCCTACCTGAAGGGTCCCGCGCAGCGCGCTTATTACGACCTCCCCGAGGAGGAGGCCGCCGAATACGACGTCCTTAAGAAGGAGATACTGGCCCGCTATGGCATAACACCGGGCCAGCAGGCGGCGGAATGGAGAACCTGGCAGTTTGACCCGAGAAGCCGCCCGGCGCAGGCATTCGAGTTCTGGGGTAAGATCGGGAGGTGGCTACGGCTAGAAGGCCCCCAAGCCAGAAAAGTGGTAGAACAAGTGGCCTGTGAAGGCCTGGTTAACGCCCTACCTAGTTCTCTCGCCCAGCAGGTCCGGTCACATCCTTATAAGGAAATGTCAGGTCTCCTGGAGGTACTGGAACGTCAACTGGCGGTCTACCGATCCGGGGGATCGGAACGGCAAGCGCGTGGGAACCGACAGGGACGGGTGGCCCACCCCGAGCCCTCTCGACGCGCTGCGGAAGCGCCGCAAAAATTCAAAGAAAAGCCGGCCTCCCCACGCTGTTACAAGTGAGAGACCGGTCATCTACTGCCAACCTGCCCCCTCAACACATCATCAGAGCCGATGGACTGCACCTGGGCTACTAAAGAGAGGTACTGTACTCCGTCTCACCCGCTGGCAAGTCCGAATACGGGAGTGGTGTTGTTAAATGGGCACTCGGTGGTGGCTTTGTTCGACCGCAGTAACATTACCATTGTTGCTCGCCGTTTTGTCTTACCGCGACAGTGGCTCACGCAACATTTACAAGTCACTTGTGTACACGGGGAGACCAGATCATATCGATCCGCCCAGTGTTACGTTACCTGGAAAGGGCAGGTGTCCAATTTGATGGTCGCGGTGTTGCCTGAACCCCCCTATCCGGTAATCTTGGGGCAAGACTGGTCCAAAATTAGCAGCGGTAGGATGAACACCGCTCCCAGAGCCTCCTTGGGTCTAGCCATGAGGGGACGAAGTGCCCTTCCCGCGATCTCCACGCCATGCACAGGGGCAAGCCAAGATGGCGCAGGCGTGTCGGGAGTGGATTCCCGAGCGACATCCTCTGACCCGGAAGTATCTGCCGGGGAAGGGACAAGCCGGGGGACACTTCCGCCAAACCCGTCTCATGATCCGTTAAGCAACCTGGATCATCAATTTCGGTCTACGCCTGCGTCCTTTAAAAGAGAACAGTGGAATGATGATTCCCTGCGGTTTGCCCGGAATGCAGTTGTTCTTCCTGGTAGTACACATGCTGATGGTTCCATGCCACGCGAGCCCTTCTTTGTGTTAGAAAATGATCTGTTGTATCGGGTGGCAACTCACGAGGGTGAGGTGCGGAAACTGTTGTTAGTACCACGTACCTTCCGGCGGGAGGTGTGTGAACTAGCACACGCTACCTCTTAGGCCCATCTTGGGGCCGAAAAAACATTAGAGAGAGTTAAACTCCGCTTTTATTGGCCTGGGATCAATGAGGAGGTCCGTCGTTTCTGTCAGTCCTGTCCGGAATGTCAGATTTGCCAGATTCCGAGGAGGGACCGCGCTCCTCTCATCCCTATTCCTTTAATAGAGGTCCCGTTTGATAGAATAGGGGTAGATTTAGTGGGACCCCTGGAACCCTCAAACTGTGGCTATAAATATATATTAGTCATGGTTGATTATGTGACCCGATACCCAGAGGCGGTTCCCCTGCGCTCCGCTACTACAAAAAATATCGCACGGGAATTGGTTAATTTATTTTCAAGAGTGGGTATTCCCAAAGAAGTCCTCGCGGACCAGGGTACACCATTCACTTCGGATACGTTCAAGGAAGTTGCCAGATTACTCAGGATAAAGCACCTGAAGACGTCTGTCTATCACCCCCAAACAGACGGGTTGGTTGAACGCTTTAACCAGACGCTCAAACAGATGCTCCGTAAGGTAGTCAGTGCCGATGGCAGGAATTGGGACCAGCTCCTACCGCTCGTCCTTTTTGCCTACAGGGAGGTACCCCAAGCGTCCACGGGCTTCTCCCCTTTTGAATTATTGTATGGGCGACAGCCCCGGGGACTTTTGGATATCCTAAAAGAGGGCTGGGAGGCCGAACCTCTGCCCTCCTCAAATGTGCTTGAGTATGTTGCGCAACTGCGTGACAAGCTCGAAAAAATCAAACCAATCCTAAAAGACCACGTGACTCGTGCGCAGGCAGCTCAGGTCCGGTGTTACAACCGTAACTCGGTCCTCCGAGAGTTCCGTCCGGGGGAGCGAGTGATGGTACTCGTTCCCACATCCCATTCTAAATTGTTAGCTCACTGGCAAGGGCCATACGAGGTTAAGGAGAGAAAAGGATTGGTCGACTATTTGGTTCTCCAACCTAATTGTCGACCGACAGAGTGGATCTACCATGTTAATTTATTAAAGCCTTGGAAAGACCGGGAAAAATCTCCCCCTCTCCTTATTCGCTGGCGGGAACGCCCTTAACCTCGGTAAAGAGCTTACCCCCTTACAACGGCAGGAGATCATTAAAACTGTCCACGCCATCCCTGAAGTGGTGAGCGAGACACCGGGCCGAACCACACTGATTACGCACGACATAATCACGGAACCCGGGATGATTGTTCGGGAGAGGCCCTACCGACTCCTCGAGGCAAAACGCGCCGAAGTGGAACTGGTGGTGCAACGGATGTTGGATATGGACATAATCGAGGAAAGTAACAGCCCTTGGTCTAGTCCAATTGTCCTTGTTTCCAAGCCTGACGGCTCATGGAGGTTCTGTAATGACTTTAGACGTCTGAATCAGATCTCCAAATTCGATGCTTACCCGATGCCCCGCATTGATGACCTTCTGGAGCGGCTAGGTGTCGCCCGATACTTGACTACCCTTGACATGACAAAAGGGTATTGGCAGATTCCTTTAACGGCATCCGCGAAAGAAAAAACAGCCTTTAGCACCCCTAGCGGACATTGGCAGTACAAGGTCCTCCCATTTGGGCTGCACGGGCACCGCTACCTTCGACTGCCTGGTGGATAGAGTGTTGAAGCCCCACCAGTTCTATAGTGCCGCCTACCTCGATGACGTAGTCATCTATTCCGGCACCTGGGAGGAACATTTATTGCAGCTCTCAGCTGTCCTCGCGACATTGGCTAACGCCGGCCTCCGTATTAATCCTCGCAAATGTTTCTTTGGCTTACAGGAGGCCAAGTATTTAGGGTACCTAGTGGGACGAGGACAGGTGAGACCACAATGCTCCAAAGTTAAAGACATCCTGGAATGGCCCCGTCCGAGTACCAAGAAACAGGTGCAGGCTTTCTTGGGGCTAGCTGGGTATTACCGCCGGTTCGTACCCCGTTTCTCCGAAAGAGCAGCACCCTTGACTAATTTAACAAAGAAAGGTGCTCCCCTCCACGTGGTATGGACCGATGTGGCAGAACATGCATTCAGTGACTTAAAGAAGGCCCTAACGTCGGCGCCTGTGTTACGGACTCCGGATTTTGGAGCTCCTTTCATCCTCCAGACCGATGCTTCGGACACAGGCTTGGGTGCCGTGTTGAGCCAAAGTATCGATGGTGTTGAACACCCCATAATGTACCTGAGCCGGAAACTGCTGGACCGGGAGACCCGGTATGCGGCGGTGGAGAGGGAAGCCCTGGCCATAAAGTGGGCTGTGACTTATCTCCGGTACTACCTGTTGGGTCGCGAGTTCACTCTGGTGACTGACCATGCCGCGTTGCAGTGGATGTCCTTACATAAAGAGTCGAACCCGCGGGTCACCAGGTGGTTTTTGGACTTACAACCTTATAAGTTCACGGTCACTTATCGCCGTGGCGGCCTTCAGGCCAACGCTGATGCTCTCTCCCGTATCCACGACCTCTCGGTTCGGTCCGCCCGTCCTGACGGTTTCGGGCTGAGGGGGGGGTCTTGTCACGCATGCGCGAATAGGAGATCGGAGACGGATCTTAAAACACATCGAAGGATGTTCGCCGGCGGGGAATGGCGGGGTACTAACCTTGTTTCTTTGTTTTCCAGACCCAAAGACACTCCGCCATAAGACCTGCCCGCAGTACGTCGGCGCATGAATTGTTTATGTTTGACTAACTGTTTACTTTTGAAATTCTGGAGTGTCGACAATATAAGGGGCCAGAAAACCCCAAACCTTTTTGTTGTCTTCTACTGAATTTGTTACAATATATATATATATATATATATATATATATATATATATATATATATACATACTTTACGACAATTTAATAAAGCATTTAGACACTACAGGTACTTATTCTAGGATATTTTGTTAAAATTTACTTCAGCATTTAATACTATATTTCTTCTATAGCTAACTCATCAGAATTTGCACTATGTCACTTGTCTCTGGATCTCTGACTTTCTAAGGAACAGGAGTCTGACAAATTAAGTCCCTTCTGTTTTTCATCAATATCTGCACGTTCAGCAAGCCATCTAAACCCTATTACATTTTGCTAATGACATCACCCTGACTGGCCTGATCACTGATAGAGATGAGGTGGTGTAATAGATGGAGGTTAACTGGCTGGCCAGTAAGAGTGTGTTCAACAATCTAAACTCTCAAAACACTTCAACTCTAAAATAGTGAAGTAATGGTTGAAGACACCCCACTTCTCTACACCCTGGTTATAAATGATATCACTGAAAATTAAGGAATCATTTAAATTACTGAGCACTTCTCATACTACCTGTCTGAACTGGTATGAAAACATAACTTTACTTATTAAAACAATTCAGCAACATGTCGTTTTCTCCACCAAGTGGTGTTGGTCCTGTTTTATACGGTGGTAATCTATAACTCTTTATTTACAACATCAGTAAATCTGGCTAAAGAATAAAAGAAGACAAACTGCCCAACTACTGGCAGACAATAATGTTTTAGCTAAAGTCAAAAAAGACTTGAGGACTTGCCTTTTGTTTTCAGACTTGCTTCCTTTATATAAACAAGCTAAGTGGATTTTTTTATTTCGACTGTATAGAATTTAATTTTTCCTTCATCAATCACAAGACAGCCAGCTCCCAACTAAAAGCACAGAAGACTGTCACTTCTCAGTGCTGAGGCTACATGATGATCCGTTGATCAACGTACAAGCAAGACTAAGTTAAGAGAATTTCCAGAAATTGTACAAATTGTAGGTGGGCTACAAAAATATTAGATACATATGCTGAATTTATTAGTGGTAATTGCAAATCTCTTTCATTGCTGGACTAGAAATATATCAAAACAGTGGAATACAAAATAGTTTATAGTACAAAGATTATCAAGCAATGTTATTTACTTTACATTCAGTAAACTAATTCTCAGCAAAAGATTTTTAACTAGTTTCTACAACACAGGACCATCATTCTTAATTGGCATAAAATATGAAAAAATAAATTTTAAGTCCCATTTAAACTTGGAAATTTTACTTCAAATGAAAAATATATATTAGATATTGCATTTAGTTAATTAATGAAATGTATCTTATAAAAGAAACTATATATTATTATGGATGTCTTTTTCCAGCTGTGTTTTACTTGGATCAATACCCATAGAGCGTTTGAGAGCATGCACTGATTACAGCACGTTGCCTCACCCAGCACACGGTGAACACCCTGGATTGGGACCTATGTGCAGCCATGCAATAGGTGACACCTAAGCACCACACTGGAAGAGTGAGAGCTTTTTTTTATAGTTGCTGGAGTACCAATCCTGCCACCAACTCCTGAGTTTTTCCTGGAAGGTGGAGGACCGGCTTGCAGGGCTGGATGCAGATTAACGCCATACCCAAAACAAAGCAACTGCAGGTTAAAGGCCTTGCACAAGGTCCCAGCAGAGTAGAGTCATTTCTGGCATTTACGGGATTCAAACTGGCACCCTTCCGATTGCTGGTGCAGAGCCCTAGCCTAAGAGCCATCACTCTGCCCTGTAATCTACATACTTTTAAAAATATTACATTTACTGAAGACATACTTTATATCTTATTTCATCCATCCATTATCCAACCCGCTATATCTATTTTATTTTCTAAATTAAATTTTTAGGCAGTTTCATCTACTTCACTTCTACACAAATCCTTAACTCTTTTTGCACACATTATTATACCAATATACCAATTCTCTTGGAGCATACTGCAGATGCATAAAGTAGTTCAGTTTACATGCATTTGCTTCCCTCGTGTGTGCTATACACACTCGAGAAATAAAGGAAGCAGAGTAAAAAGTTTGGCCAGAGTAAACCAGTGACTATCCTGAAGCTGTTACCCATAATCCCTGTTGTGGGGCATCCAGTAAATTTAGTCTTGATGCAAACCTTAAATTACCTGATAACCAAAAATTTAGGTGTATAATTAGACCAAAGGATAAAGCCAGATCCTCCACCAGGGGAAACTGTAATAGAAATTTACTTCAAATTAAAACAAAGAATATATCACCAGTTCAGAAAGAAGCATGCAGTTTTAAATGCTGCTTATTGAACATTCGCTCTCTTGGCAGTAAAGCTGTTTTGGTAAATTATATTATATTAAGTACAAAATCTGATCTGTGTCTGAAACCTGGCTTAGTAAATGTGACACTGTTCCCCTAGCTGAGCCATCACCAGATGGATACTCGTTCCTTCATAAGTCTAGAGTTTCTGGTCAAGGAAGAGGCCTTGGAATAATTCATTGTAACAAAATGCAAATCATGTTTAAAAATTTAGGCGACTTTACATTCTTTGAGGCATTCATTTTAAATATTAAAACAGATTCCAACACAATTATAGTGCTAGTCTACAGACCACCAGGGCTATGTTTATTGTTCATGACTGTATTTAGCCACCTTTTATCTGATTTGGCTATAAATTATGATCACGTAGTACTGATGGGGGATTTTAATGTACACATTGATGCGGAAACTGACACTTTTAGCAAATGTTTTACTTATTTGTTAAATTCAGTAGTATTTTGTCAGAATGTCAAAGGTCCAACTGATAATCATAACCACAAATTAGATTTAATTATAACTTACAAAGTAGAAATTCAAAATTTTAATATTCTCCATTAAATGAAGTTATTTCCGATCACTACTTAATTACATTTGATTTAGTCCTGCCCTTGCCAACGCACTCACAGATTACAACAAAGACAGAGCGACAACTAGATTGTAATTCTGTTTCAAAATTTATAGATACTTTGAGTAAGTCAAGTGTAATTGTAGAAAACCATTTAGATCAGTTAACATCAAATGTAAACGTGGAAAACAATTTAGATCAGCTAACATCACATTATAATGTGACCTTGAGAAATGCTCTGGACACAGTGGCTAAATTAACAAACGAAAATTCAGATTTTTTTATTCTTTATTTCAACTTATACAATTTCTTGTATTAGGAATTTGTTTTCACATACCCCTTGGGGTCATACATTGTACAGTGCCCTTAAAGCAATTACAGGTTAAGGGTCTTGCTCAAGTGCCCAGCAGAGTAGGATCTCTTTTTTTGGCAGTGAAAGGGATTTGAACTAGCATCCTTCTGGATACTAGCACAGATCCTTAGCCTCAGAGCCACCACTCCACCCCTTACAGGCACTGTGCTCGCTTGGTTTAGTTCTTAATTATCAAATCGATTCCAATATGTACAGAAATGTGCTGACAGTACTCCATCATTATACACAGAAGTGACATATGGTGTCCCGCAGGGCTCAGTACTGGGACCTTTGCTATTGTCAATTTACATGCTTCCACTGGGATCTATCATTAGGAAACATAATGTTAATTTTCACTCATGTGATATAAACACAGATAAAACAGAGATGTTAATAGTTGGAGGGAATGACGCTGATCACAACAATATTCTGTCATCATTTAACTCAGTTGGCATCACCAATAATTATACTGTATCAGCCCAC
This sequence comes from Polypterus senegalus, assembly GCF_016835505.1. Lineage (NCBI taxonomy): Eukaryota > Metazoa > Chordata > Cladistia > Polypteriformes > Polypteridae > Polypterus > Polypterus senegalus. The sequence continues at coordinate 48,830,378 of NC_053163.1, forward strand.
AATCTAGGAGTTATCTTTGACTCTAGCATGTCATTTAAAGCACATATTACATAGTTGTCTAAATCATGTTTCTTCCATCTTGAAAATGTTGGGAAATTAAGGCGCTTTCTAAATAAATAGGATTCTGAGAAATTAATTAATGCATTTATTTCTAGCAGGATTGACTACTGCAATGTGGTGTTCACTGGATGCTCAAACTGTTCTTTATACAGCCTCCAGCTAATCCAAAATGCTGCTACAAGAATTATTACAAGAACAAGAAAATACGAACACATAACTCCAGTTCTTAAATCCTTATACTGGCTCCCGGTTAAGTTTAGGGCAGATTTCAAAATCCTCCTTTTAACATATAAAGCATTAAATGGCCAAGGTCTGGCTTACTTGTCTGAACTTATCATGACTTACAAACCAGAGGGCACATTAAGATCCCAAGATGCCGGTCTGCTTATGATTCTAAGAATTAATAAAATAACAGTGGGAGTTTGAGCTTTTAGTTACAGGACCCCTAAACTGTGGAATGGTCTGCCTGCTAGTATAAGAAGTGCCCCTTCGGTCTCAGCTTTTAAATCCCGGCTGAAGACTCACTACTTCAGTTTAGCATAACCTGACTAGAGCTGCTGATTAACTGTACAGACTGCATCTCTATTGTTAGTCATTAGCACTAAAACATAAGCAACATCTATATATTTAATTGACTTAGGCAAGACAACCATGGATCACTAAGGCAAGACAACCATGAAAAGCACACCGGAAGGGGCGTGGATTCACTAAGCCGACAACAAGTGAGACACCTATGGCGCACGCAGGAAGGAGCCACGCCCACAAACTCCAAGACCATTGGATACGACGACAACTTGCAGGGCCACGCCCACCAACTCGGACGTGACAACACAAACAAAATGGCGTCATTTATATTCGTCTGCCGTAGAGGCCACATGCAGTGTAGGTCAGGTTAATGTCATGTGCATGTCATCACCTCCGAGCTATGTTGACTCTTCATAGAGGCATGTTTCTCACGGAGGTGAATTGCCATATGCAGTGTGTGAAACGGTTTGTGAGGGGTATCCCATGGGATCCTTAAAACAATCCTTTACAGCTGAGGTTAAAGCACAATGAAGTAAGCAGTCTTTAAAAAACGACTTTTCGGTTACGACGCGTGCACCATAACAAACTGTTTTACACGCTACATACAGCTATTCGCATCCGCGACAAACATGCGTCTTCTTAGATGCTCCTGCAGGAACTTGGAAGACGTTTTCCTTCCCACCAACACTTCTTTTTCACCGGCCGGCGTCTACCCTCGCTCTCTAGGCATTCACACTGCTTGCCCATTTGCCCGGATGCAAAAACTCACCAACCACCCAGTTAGTCCCTTTCGTCTGTGGTAAGAGTCCACATGCACGTCTGAGCCATGCGGTGTTTGTTATGCTGCGGGTTCACTATTGTGTTGTATTTTGCTCTCTCCAGAGTTCCATCTTTTTATTCTCTTACTGTTGTATTCTCACACCAATCCGTTTTAGACATCCGTGCCTTTCCAGAAGTGTTTAGCATTCAATAAATAATTATGCATGAGATTGACCGTGTGTCTACACAGCGCAGAGAGGTGTGGGTAAGCCGTTGAACCCCATTCGGGCTGCAAGACGTGGAATTCCCACTAAGTGTGACTCATACGCTCCCACTCATTACGTCCCTACCCTTTGTGCACACCACCCTCCTACCGTGGTCAGGTATCTTGGTGGATTATATATAGAAAAGCAGCCAAAACGGAGGGGTATCCCATGGGGTCCTTAAAACATTCCTTTACAACTGAGGTTAAAACACAATGAAGTAAGCAGTCTTTAAAAAACGAGTTTTCGGTTACGACGCACGACCGCATGCACCATGGCAAACTGTTTTACATGCTACATACAGCAATTCGCATCTGCGACAAACATGCGTCTTCTTAGATGCTCCTGCACTTTGTACACACCCCCCTTCCACCTTGCTACCACCGTGGTCGGGTGTCTTGGTGGATTATATATTGAAAGGCAGACAAAACCGCACAGAGCAATGAAAAGTCTACGTCAGTCACAGGTACATCTGGACTGTGTAAAGACAACGACTCAAGTGACGAGTTGGAGGTGGGCACATGAGCGGGCAGTGCATACTGAACGAGAAATCAGCAAACTAGCATGACAGACGGAGCTGAATGGACGTCATTCTCCTCTCCTCCCGTTCCACACTCCGTGCCATGCACCCCCATCCCTCCAACTGGCAGGAGAAGGTGCGAGGACGGTCCGCCAGTTTTCAGTCATGGACGATTGTGTGTTGGTTCGTTCCGTGCATTGTTACAATGTTGCTTTTCTTGCTGATTTATTACATTACCGATTTTTCAAATGTTAATTTTCTCCCTGTGCTTAAAAATCATTAAAAAACCGGCCTGATTATGCGGCGTATGGTACACGGCGGGTTGGCTAGTGATAGTTATAATTTGATACTAACCCTCACCTATTCTGTTTCTCTTCTCGGTACTCAAATGTGGCACTTGTTGCCATGGCCTACCTGCCAAGTTGTTTTGATTGCCTAAGGTAAAGTTATCCCTGATGAAGGATCGCAAGAATCGTGGGAAAGAGGGGTCCTTTCATCGGATTAGCGCTATTTCAGCTGTGGAATGGCCAAATGGGAGAGGCAGCTTGATGAATTAGGTCTCCAGGACTCTAAACAAATCCAAATCATATTATGTTATATCATCTACTGTTAAATTATACTCTGTACTTCTAAAATTTTTATTTTTATACTGTATTGAGGATTTGTTCTGTTCTGTGTATTGTATTATATTGACTCCCTTCTTTTTGACACCCACTGAACACCCAACCTACCTGGAAAGAGGTCTCTCTTTGAACTGCCTTTCCCAAGGTTTCTTCCATTTTTTCCCTACAAGGGTTTTTTGGGAGTTTTGTCTTGTCTTCTTACAGAGTCAAGGCTGGGGGGCTGTCAAGAGGCAGGGCCTGTTAAAGCCCTTTGCGGCACTTCTTGTGTGACTTTGGACTATACAAAAGAAAAATTGTATTGTACTGTATTGTATTGTATTGTATTGTATTGTATTGTATTGTATTGTATATACCTGCTGTACAAGGAATAGTTCTAATAGAATGTGAGATGTAAAAAAGAAAGAACAGGCAATGTATATGATCGCACACACTCAACTTTGCATATCTAAACATTCAATTCAATGTGAATTTTTGTGTAAAATGCATTGCACTTCTTCATTATAATCAGATGAATGCAAAATCCTAAAGTGTTGTGTACATTCTGCTGTAACTCTCATTTGCTAAGTGGAGCTGGCAAGTTATGGAGGCATACTTTATTAATAAAGATTATTGTGTTACATAATCGTCCCTTTTTCGCTAAACAAACCTGCACATTCTGTAATTTAAATACATGAATGTGCACCTTTTGTGAGTATCTCTAGAACTATACATAAGTAATGAAAAATATAACAGATATTCAAATATAAAGGACATTTCAGTGTTATACATGTACATGATACTTTTTACTTGGAAAAATTGCAATATATTTTTCATACCTAATTAATGAAACACCTTTTGTCTATTTGATGATTAATTTAATTTGCTCAAAGTCAAGAAATATAGATATGTTCTTTTATAGATTAATCTTGTCATGTAATGGTAAAACCATTGCACAAACTATATATGATAAAATCATCTGATGATGTTGTTTAAGATTTATTTGGAAACTTTGAACCACAGAGTAAAAATAAACCTGCTACTTAAAAATGACTTAACTGAGCTAAACTTCACATGTATATGTATTGTGACTTCTGATATTGCAGCAACATAGTAACCATTGCTACATAAAAAGGTTGTTTGAATCTAATATGCCAGTGCCAGCTAGGGTAGTAAAAGCAGATGTTGGTATAAGTGATCTTGCAAAACAAAGTGATATAATTTGCAAACAACATTCCCCCTGCATGTTCTATGTTAACATCAAAAATATGTTAGAAGAATTCAGGTTATACAAAAAATTCATTCTTTTTTTCAAATCATGATTTAATTGGCAATTTTAAATACAACGGAGTATGCAAAACAGAAATTATACAAATATTGTTTTACTGTTCCCAAAATGCACCTTCCGCATTGCACAGATAACCTTACTTAAAAGTCTTCCTTTTACTCATGTCGCCTTACTATTCCCAACAAATCTCAAAGGTAAAATTAGTTTTAAATAACCCCATAGTTGGCAACAAATAGCTTTATTAAGTCAGCAGTCTTTACAGCTATTTAACTAAAGCAATGAACAATAATTGGTGGAGCTATCAAGACCTTAGAGAAATGGCCTCCTGGAAAATGCATTTTGTAATTTCTGAGAGTAAAATTAATACATGTGAACTGGTGCTTCAGACCTCTAGAAATTTCTAGAAAACATATTGCTCCAACCTTTATCTAATGTCATTGTGTATATAAATCTTTAAAAGACAGTACTTGTTTGATGACATTTAACTTAAGATCTTAAATAAATGGTGTATAGATAGGACACCAAACCAATTCTCCTTCCCTATCCATGTGTCAATTTATTAACCTGCTTTATTTTGATTGTGTTTCAAAATCTCCATATACTGTAGGGCAGACATTTATATAGTTCACCTCTAACTGGAAGTACAAGGTAATCTCATGATATGACATGCAGTTAGTATGACTGATAAAATAGCATACTTCATACCACCGGTGTTTCTGCTATCTCTCAGATGGGTTTGTTTTGTTTTCTCTGCCTAAGGATGGACTGTTTTCACTTGCATGGACTGATGGACCTCATATGGGGAGTTGCAAATTCCATACTTGGAATCAACTCCAGACCTTCCACCTGCTTAATAGATAATGAAATAATGAGGGATCTGTTCCCACCTGGCTATGAAAGAGCTTGTCAGTCAAATGTCTAAATACTTTTGAGCACATGAAAATGGGGGGACTATGTATAAAATGGGTCTCATTCCTAAATGGCTCATACAATATTTTTGTCAGACTCTTTGAATTAATGCTGAAAGTCTACACTTCAATCATGTATTTATTTCTCAATTTCATATCTATTGTGGTGGCATAAAAAGCCAAAATTATGAACATTGTGTCACAAATACTTATGGACCTAACTGTATTTCATCAAACATTTTAATTGATTTTGAGTGACTTGTTTTTTGGGTTATAACATTTATTTTAGTATATTTACGAGTTATGGTCTTGTTTTATGCTATTACATGTAGAACTTGTGTTTATTTCTGTTTTGTTTCTTTTATATTTTCCAAAATAGCCTTTATAGTTTCAACGATACTCAAGATAGATCAATGGATAAAACCCAATGTCAAATAAATTTTTATATTTTTGTTCTTTAAATTAGGCAAACAAAATGTTTAAAATGATCTGCTAATTATACTGAATATTGCATGAAACATGGCTCAGACTCTTTCCCTTCCAATCTAAAAGTTTATAAGAAATTAGTTATTCACACATTTACAGAATTTTCAGTTGAAGTCTTGACATGGGCAAGTTAATTAGTTTTCTGAAGTAATTTTTCGCATTACATTATTGTGATCAGTCAGAATTTATTAGATTATATTACATAAAGTTTATTAATCCCAAGGGGAAATTTAGATGCATATAGCAGCAGTAACATAAAAAACAGATACAGACTCACAGGACAAATAATGCAATCAATCAATAAATAAATGTACAGAAATTAGAAAAAATTAACTTAAAGAGAACAAACATTTAGTTTGGGACATCAGGGTACTACGGACTATTAAAAAAATTTCTAGAACCTTGCTGCCTACATCAAAAGACCAGAGTCTTCTCGGGAGGTACAGCCTGCTCTGGCCCTACTTGTAAAGCACCTCTGTGTTTTTGGACCATTCTACTTTTCTGTTATTGTACACACTCAGGTAGATGCAGATCAGCACCAGTTCCACACCCCCCATTCATGTGAATGGTGACTGGTCTCAAAGGCTCTTTGACATGTGAGAATTCCACACCAGCTTCTTTATCCTGGTGATGCTGAGCTGCAAGCACTGGCATGCATAGCATGGGGTAGGAGGGGCAACTGCCCCTACCTTTTTGTTAAATGTCAACACATGCCCTCATGAGAAATTATATATTCATGTTTTACTTCTGAACTGCACTACTAAATCACATTGTATCAAATGTCTTACAATTCAACACCTATTTGTATTTAAAATGCTCTCAGGGTAGTTAGTGCATCAAAACATTGCATACAGTACTTTAAAGGAAATATTCAAATATATAAAATTTAGCCATGCTTGATAATATTGATTTATTTTATCCATTACCTCCTGCTAATGCTAGCTGTTTATGCACAATTTTTCACTGAAAAAGCACAGTCTACCTTTTTTGTTAGTTAACCGCACTTCTGTACAGCATATCTTATTATGGAACACTACCTACACTGGAGCCAGTGCTCATCACCAGCTTCCTTACCGTTTTAAAGAATATGTCTCCTTTTACATTTACATTACTAAAAGAACTTTCTTCTAATTGTGTATGGTCATTACTCAAAGGAAAAGTTCACACACATTTATACTAAATCTGGAAACCTTTTATTGGACCTAATCATATTCATTTTTTAAGTTTAAATTCAAAACTTAAATATTTATGTACACCTTTATCAATTGCCTTATCATTTCAAACAATACCACATATTTTCATACAATGTCTTTAACCGAACATATTCCCAAACTCACTTAAATTCCTTCAAATATACTTCAGTCACAGAAATCTCTTTTACATTGCAATATATACTCAAACTTACTTAAACTGTCTTTAACACATTTATACTTACTCAACTTTTATTTTTATTATTATTATTATTATCCTTTAGCATCTACTATTTAAAGCATTTACACACTCCTTGCCTTTCGTGCTTACATTTATTTCACTCCACACAGAGAACATACAAATCGGAACCTTCATTTCCTGTTGCCAGGCAGCAGTGCTAAGCACTGCACCACCACTCTACATTTACTTAAATTACCTAACAACTCATGTAAAACATTTAAAACAACATCCATAACATATACGTGCACCTTCACATTTACAGTAGAACTTATTTAACAAGTAAGCTGACACACACACACAACACAAGTATTCTTCTATGCTCAATGCACATTCTGCACTTATGAGTATATACTCAACATCAAACATGCATACCAGCAGCATTTTATTTCTAGAAGGAAATTGCCTCCTTTATATTTTATAACTATCAAAAGAACATTTTTCACTAAGACTTGACCAGGGTCTGAAGTAACGATGTTTTATACATTTATAAAATGTTTTATAAGCAAAGTGGAGATATCACACATATTCAAAGCTCATATTTTAACCCAAATTGATCCAGAGTTCTAGTAGTTTATATCAGACATTTCGAAATATTGTATACAATTAATTTTGGCCTCAAACCTATAACAACTAGATGCAGCTTTTTAATGGCGTGGGCCTCAAACCTGACACCAAGGAAATTCCAAGCTTTCCTTTGCGAGGCCTCAAACCCCTACTACGTGCATGCTTTTACTCAGGGCCTCAAACCCCGAGCCGAGGGTACGACACCAATTATGTGCCTGGGATTTTAACCCAGGACTTTGGTAGGACTTTCACCTAGCCATTTTAGAGCATTAATGTTTACTTAAACCTTTTCCCAAGCCTAGGTTGAGTTCTCTGTGACTCCCCAGCCAATAGTGGGTGAATTCCTCCAGAGAACAACCCAAAATAATCCACCACTCGGGACCATTCTTTACTCACTGGCAATCTCTGATGCATCCCGGCGAATCCCTGAGACAATGTATGTTCTCCGTAGCAGGCAAAAGACACTCACAGAAATACTCTCTTAACTATACTAAAAACTAACCCTAACTCTAGGCACAAAACACTCCTATTTTAATGGCTTTGGATCTAAACCAGCACCTTATCCCCAAAAGAACAAATGAACATGTTTCTCATACCGTTTCAGGTTTGACGGTCATGATCTCCAGAAGCAAGACACATGTAGATGGGAACAGCTGGTCCTAACTTTGAACCCTGTTGGCCTCGCTTCCATTGAGAGTCCAATCTACTGGGTGCCACCCCCACTAGGAACTGGACCTTCTTGATATTGGGCACCAAAATCTGTGGTAGAAATCAACATTGCAATTAAAGAAAGAAACTTGTCCTCAACAGGAAAAATCAGTAATCAGGCCAGAGAAAAGCTGTTTATTGTATCTTTTGATTACTCCTCAGCAAAATGCCTTAGAGGGAACAGCCTGTTACATCATGGTCAGAATGATCGGAGAAACAGAGAATAGTGGTTCATTTTATAAGCTTTATTTCATTATGACACACAGACATGCATACATTTACACCCCCAGTCTCTCTGTGTGACTGTATACCAGTTTAGGGTTGTAATTTACCCTTACATAACCATTTTTGGGTTATGTGAGGAAAACAGAAGAAAATGCAGATATTGGGAGAACAGACTCCATATTGAAAGAGATTAGGCCAGGAAATGAGTGCAAGGTACTGTAGTGAGGAAGCAGCTCAAACCACTACAGGCATGTGAACATAAGCATGAAATTTGTTAGAACTCAAAGTCAGGGTTTGATGTCACACAATTATATATATGTTCCTTATGGCTAAGAAATAAACACAAGAGCAATAGTGCAATTGTGTTTCACAATAATTTTGGTAAATATGTCTTCTGTTTGACCTAATGCTCAAGAAAGTCATGAGAAGTATTGTCATCAACAGAGGTGGGGCAAAATTAAACCAAAGCCTGCACTATATAGCTTATGTCAATGATATGGACTTACTTGGAAGGAACCTAAAAGTGCTCAAGGAGAGCGTCATACAGCTGAAGTAACAGTTGGCATAGGCTGGCCTTAGTCATTGAGATCAAGACAAACTACATGGTTACGAACAGAGGTAACTGGCCATGAGCCGGTGGTGGTCAAGTACTACAGTTTCTTTCTTTTTTTTTTTTATTAATTTTATTGTAATCCATACAAAGCAAGTTTTACAAAAAGAAGATTGAATTAAGAACAGATCGATCCCCACCCCTGAGTGAGAGAGCAAGCCAAACAGCGTAAAATTTAAGGCTTGTAAACATACCTAAATTAATAAATTCTCTGTGCTTTATGACCTTATTTTAAAATGTTACTGATTAGCTCCTGCCATGTTTTGAAAAAGTCTTTACAGATCCTCTAACTGAGTATTTGATTTTTCCAATTTCAAATAATATAACACATCGGTTTCCCACTGACTTAAAAGAGGAGAGTTTGGGTTCTTCCAGTTTATCAGAATCAGTCTACGTGCCAAAGTGTAGTGAATGCAATCACAATTTGTTTGTCTTTCTCCACTTTAAGCCCCTCTGGAAGAACCCCAAACATAGCTGTTAATGGGTTAGAATGGATTGTGAGTCCAAGGCTGTCTGAAAGGTAATTAAAATTTTTGTCCAGAATAATGTTAATTTGGTGCAGGCCCAGAACATGTGACCCAGTGAGGCTGGGACTTGGTTGCAACGTTCGCAGGTTGGATCATGCCCTGGAAACATTTTGGAGAGTTTTAGTCGAGACAGATGTGCTTGATATATAATTTTGAGTTGTATAATTGTATGCTTTGCGCATATGGAGCTCGAGTGAATTCTCTGCATTGCTACATGCCACTCCTTTTCTGATATATTAATTGAGAGATCTTTTTCCCAGTGTCCTCTTGGATCTTTGAAAGGAGGGATTGTAAAATGATTTTATATATTGTAGAGATGGAGTCTAAGTCCTTGAGATTGAGCAATATTTTTCCAGCATGGATGAGGGTGCAAGATGAGGAAAATCTGGAAGGTTCTCTTTAACAAAGTTCCTGATTTGAAGATAGTGAAAGAAATGTGTAGCTGGAATGTTAAATTTGGAATGTAATTGTTCATAGGATGCAAAGACGTTGTCTATATAAAGATCTCTAAGCAAGTTAATTCCAAATTTTTCCAGATATTAAAACTGCATATGTTTGTGAAGGTTGAAAGAGGTGGTTCTCTTGCAGAGGTGCCACAGATAGAAGCTTCTCCGTCTTAAAATGCTTTCTACATTGGTTCCAGATTCTAAGTGAGTGGAGCACAATTGGGTTATTTGTATATTGCCGATAACGTGTGTTTATTGGAGCACAGAGCAAGGAATACAAAGAAGTACTGCAGGATTTTACTTCTATTGCGGTCCATGCCTGTGTATGTTCTTCTATTTGTGTCCAGGTTCTTATCGCCTGTATATTTGCTGCCCAGTAATAAAACTGGAAGTTAGGTAGAGCCATGCCGCCTTCTGCCTTTTGTCTTTGTAGGGTCGCTCTTTTGATGCGTGGATGTTTTGAATTCCAAATAAATGAGGTTATTGTTGAATCTAATTGCTTAAAAATGATTTATTAATGTATATTGGATGTTTTGAAATAAAAAGGAGCTTAGGAAGAATATTCATCTTAACAGTGTTAATTCTTCCAGCTAGTGTGAGATGAAGGGTTGACCATCTATGCAAGTCTTGTTTAATTTTTTCCATGCAGACGTGAAATTTTGTTGATAAGAGCTTTATGTTTACTTGTGATGTTTACCCTAGGTATTTAAACTGTTCTGCAATGATAAAAGGTAGGGTATCTAATCTAATATTATATGCTTGAGAATTCACTGGAAAGAGTACACTTTTATTCAGATTAATTCTGAGACCAGAGATCTTTTGAAATTCTGTGAGTGCTGCTAAGACTGCAGGCACAGAATTTTCTGGGTCCGATATATACAGTACCATATCATCTGCATATAATGAGATTTTCTGTTCCAGTCCTTCTCTGCTAATCCCCTTTATCTGATCAGTATTTTGACAATGTATTGCCAGTGGTTCAATGGCAATAGCAAACAGCAGCGGTGACAAGGGCATCCTTGTCTAGTGCCACGTTCTAGTTTAAAGTAGTCTGAGCAAATGTTGTTGATGCAAACTGAAGCTTCTGGGTTAGTATACAGTAATTTAATCCATGCACAAATGTTCGGGCCAAACCCAAACTTCTCCAATGTAGTAAAAGGTATTTCCATTCAATCATGTCGAATGCTTTTTCTGCATCCAATGATAATAATATTTCTGGGGTGTTTGATTTAGTTGGTGAGTATATTACATTAAACAGGCTCGAAGATTTGAAGATAAGTGTCGGCCCCTAATAAATCCAGTTTGGTCTTGTGATATTACGAGGGAGCACTTTCTCCATCCTTCTAGCTATGGTTTTAGAGAGTATTTTAACATTGTTATTCAGAAGTGAGATTGGTCTGTATGATGCACATTTTAATAAGTCCTTATTTTGTTTTGGAAAACAGTGATTAGTGCTTGGCGAAAGGTTTGAGGAAAAGATTGGTTATCTCTGGCTTCTGTAAATGTTGCTAATAGGAGGGGGGCTAGCTGAGCGGAGAATTTCTTGTAAAATTCTGCAGGGTAGCCATCAGGGCCTGCTGCTTTCCACCTTGGAGTGACTTTATAGCATCTAGTAATTCTGATAACGCCAGAGGTTTATAAAGTTCCTCCACACTAAAAGCGTCTGTTTGTGGTATCTGTAATGTATCCAGAAATGCATTAGATTGTGTATTGTCTTCTTTAAACTCAGTAGTATATAGGGATTTATAGTAGTCTCTGAAAGTGTGCATTATATTTTTGTGTTCGACGATTTTATCTCCGTTCGTGTTGGTGATTATCGAGATTGCGTTGCGCAATTCTTGCTTGTGAATTTGTTGAGCTAAAAGCTTAACTTTAGTTGTCAAGAGGTTTAATTCTGAATGTAGAGCCTGCCTCCTCCTATGTAGAGTCTCGCTTGGTAGTCTGGCGTGTTCTTCATCTATTTTAGTAATTTCGCTTTTATCTCTGCTACTTTCTTAGCTTCGGATTTATTTCTGTGGGAAAGATGTGAGATAATTTGTCCTCTTAAGAAGGCCCTAAGAGTTTCCCAGAGTATTCCTGCAGAGATTTTGGGTGATGTATTTGTTTCTAGAAAGAATTTGATTTGTTTGGATATTAATTCCATACAATTCTTGTCAGCTAATAGAAGCAGGTTGAGGCGCCATGGTGAGTGTATGGGGCTTAGTAATTTTAGCTCCAAGATCATAGGTGCATGGTCAGAAATAACAATAGCATCGTATTTGCAAGATTTAATCATAGGCAAGAAGTTATTGTCTATAAAGAAGTAATCAATCCTTGAGTAGCAATGATGTACTGGTGAGTAGAAAGAATATGTTCTTGAATTTGGGTTTAAAAACCTCCAGGGGTCTGATAAGTTGTGATCAGTTATAAACTTTGTAATTATCTTTGCGGTGTTAGATGCCGTTCCCCTGTGGAGGAAGTCCTATCTAAAAGTGGATTTAGAACACAATTAAAGTCCCCAGCCATTACTATAACTTTATACAAAACAATACAATAGTTTATTTTTGTATAGCCCAAAATCACACACGAAGTGCCGCAATGGGCTTTAACAGGCCCTGCCTTTTGATAGCCCCCCAGCCTTGACTCTCTGAGAAGACAAGTAAAAACTCCCAATAAAAACGTTGTAGGGAAAAATGGAAAAAACCTCGGGAAAGGCAGTTCAAAGAGAGACGCCTTTCCAGGTAGGTTGGGTGTGCAGTGGGTGTCAAAAGCAGGGGGTCAATACAATACAATACACAGAACAGAACAATTCCTTAATACAGCATAATAATAAAAAGTTTAGAAGTATGGTTTAACAGTAGATGATATGACATAATTAGGTTTGCATATTTTTAGAGTACTGGAGACCTCATCCATCTAGCTGCCTCCCCATTTGGCCATGCCACGGCTGAAACGTTGCTCCGATGAAAGGACCCCTCTTTCCCATGATTCCTGTGATCCTCCGTCAGGGATGACTTTACCATAGGCAGGCAAACAACTTGGCAGGTGGGCCGTGCCACCAATTGCCACATTTGGGTACAGAGAAAAGAAACAGAATAGGTGAGGGTTAGTATTCAAATATAATTATCATGTTACTTATGTTATAGTGCTAATGACTAACAACAGAGATGCAGTATGTACAGTTAATCAGCAGCTCTAGTCAGGATATGCTAAACTGAAGTAGTGAGTCTTCAGCCTGGATTTAAAGGCTGACACTGAAGGGGCATCTCTTATGGAAGCAGGAAGACCATTCCACAGTTTAGGGGCCCTGTAACTAAAAGCTCAACCTCCCACTGTTATTTTATTAATCCTTGGAATCCTAAGCAGACCGGCATCTTGAGATCTTAATGTGCGCTCAGGTTTGTAAGTCATGATAAGTTCAGACAAGTAAGCCGGACCTTGGCCATTTAATGCTTTATATGTTAAAAGGAGGATTTTGAAATGCCCTAAACTTAACTGGGAGCCAGTGTAAAGATTTAAGAACTGGAGTTATGTGTTCATATTTTCTTGTTCTTGTAATAATTCTTGCAGCCGCATTTTGGATTAACTGGAGGCTGTATGAGAACAATTTGAAAAGCCAGTGAACACCGCATTGCAGTAGTCAATCCTACTAGAGATAAATGCATGAATTAATTTCTCATAATCGTGTTTATTTAGAAAGCGTCTTAATTTCCTAACATTTTTAAGATGGAAAAAACATGTTTTGGACGACTTTGTAATATGTGCTTTAAATGACATGCTAGAATCAAAGATAACTCCTAGATTGCGGGCTGATTCAGTAAAATTAATTGGGATTCCAACTGAGTTAAATGACGACAAAATATTGCTGTGATCAGCGTCATTCCCTCCAACAATTAACTTTATGAGTGTTCAGATTGGGAATGGATGCAAATAAATTTTGTATAAATTCCTTATCATCAACATTAGGTGCATAAACATTTATCAAAATCATTTTACAATTAGATAAGTCTCCCATGACCATTACATATCACCCTTCAAGATCCAATACTACATCTGATGCTACAAATGGTACTGTTCTATGTATGAGAATTCCCACGCCTCTAATTTTCTTCGTAAAACTAGAATGGAACATTTGGCCCGTCCAGTCTTTTTGCAGCCAGAACTGATCCTTGCTTAGTAAGTGGTCTCCTGTAAAAATATTATTTTAGCATTTAGACCTGTTAGGTGAGAGAGTACTTTCTTTCTCTTTAATTTGTGATTCAGGCCTTTAACATTCCAGCTTACGAAGTTAACTGACCCATCATGGAGACACTGATTCTGAGTTTTTGATGTCATTTTATAGTCTTAACTGGGAGTGAGACATCTTTTGGTCTTAATTTCCTATTTCCCTAGAGTTGTTGCCATATAGCTTATTATTATGTTGGTAGTAATAATTATAAAGATTGTGAGGATAGATTAGGTATAGATCAGGCCTGCTCTCTTTCTCTCCCCCCCTTAACCCCCCACTCTCCCTCTTTGCCTCCCCAAGTGAGGCTAAAACCCACTTCACATAGTCCCAGTCCTCTGACATACCCAGAGACAGAGTACGTGCAAAGCAAAACAAGCCCCAATGCAGTGGCGCTTTAGGGTTAAAAGATAGAGATATCTGTTACCAATATAGTCTTTAAAAAAGAAGAAGAAAAAAAAATAGAATTTTGCACTTAAAATATATATAGTCTTCAGCAATTTTAGTGCATTAAGATGATACACCCAAATAATAAACCCGGGTGATGGTGTTAAAAATGTGTCCAGAATAAGCATAACAAGTCTTAATGGAGCAATAACAATGACAATAAACCAAGGGTTTGATATTGAACAGTCTCGTTTAGGGTAGAGATGAAATAATTAGAGAAAAAAAAAAGGAAAAAAGAAAAGGTAATTAAGCACAATAAAACATAAACAGATAGCGCCCTAGTAATACTAAGTAATAATGAGAATATATGCTGATAAAAACCTGTATTTTAAAACGAATAGATCAGACAGTAGATTATTAATCCTTGTTTTATCATTAACCGCCATGACTCACTATTATGTATCAGAATAGTCCCGGGATCAGCTTTCTTAGTTCCTTTTCTGCTTTTTCCTTGCTAGCGAAGACATAGAATTGATCCTGCCATTCCACTTTAAGTTTTGCCGGATACAAGAGGCTGTATTTGATGCTGGCTTGCCGTAACCACTGTTTAATGTTGTAGAAGGCTGCGCGTTTAGTAGCTGTTACTGGAGAGAAGTCCGGAAAGATACGAATGTGGTTATTTTCATATATAATATCTTCCTTGTTTCTGAGGAGTGCCATCACCTGTACCTTAAATGATAATCTTTCAAAATGAACTATAAAAGATCTGGGTCTGGATCTAACAGCCGCTGCTATCTCAGATTCTGCTTTAAAGTCGTCCCCGATTATTTTAGAAAAAAGTTCAGCCGTGAATTTCACAGGGTTTGAACTTTCTCAATTCTCAGGCAGACATTCAATTCTGACGTTATACCTTCTACTTCAGTTTTTTGCATTCGGAGCTGACATTTTCTGCTTTTTCTTCAGCACTGGTAGCTACATTTTCGGCTAATTCAATCCTAGTCGTGAATGTCTTCAGATCCTCCAATTGATCAGTGAGCGTTTCAATTTTACCCAGCACCTGTCGCATCTCCACTTGCATTTCTTTTCGCAGCCTTTCCATTGCCTCTTGCAGCATCAGCCGTTGCGTTTCGTTTCCTTGTTGCAAATCCTGCCGCTGCGTTTCGTTTGCTTGTTGCCACTCCTGCAGCTGCATTTCGTTTGCTTGTTGCCATTCCTGTTTCAATTCCTGTTTCAGTCTCTCATGTGCCTTTGCCCTTGCTTTCTCATTTGCCTTCTCGGTTTTCCTTATATCTTGTATGAGCTCAGCGAGCATCACCTCTAGTTTAGACATTTCAATAGTTTTCGATTCTTTCTGACCCCCTTTCTTGCTGGTCATGTTTATATATGCTTACATATATACTGAAGCAGTCTCCTTGGGTTGAATAGATACAGGATATCTCAGGATAATAAGCAAATGATATGAAAAATAACACCGCTGCTAGCGGAGCTCCACTTCAGACGTCCATCTCTCGCATCGGACGAGACCAATGCAGGAAACCACTGTTACTTAGGCATGCAGGATTCATGAGATCTCAGTTATTGTCATGGCAGACCAAAAAGACTGTATACAGGATGTTATTCAGTCTGTTGATATGTATGACTGTTACACCTGGATGCTGATGCCTAGGGTCGAGAAGGTGTTGAACATATGGGAACCTAAGATCCTCTGCAGAATTTGCAGACCTATATGGAGCAGAGTATGGTGAATCTGTACAAATGTTGAGCTCTATAATCTTTTTGATGAGTTATCCATACTGTCAGAGATGAAGAGAGTGAGTCTGCATTGGGTTGGCCAACTCAAAGAGATGCCAGATGGGCAAGCAGTAAGTAAAATTTTTCAACAGAGGCCACAAGGGTGGCATCCTCCAGGAAGACAGCAGAAGAAGTGGAAGTTGACCTTCATGGCTTCTGGGTCCAGGGCTGGAGGTGGCATTCCAAGAACAGGATGATTGTGCGGGAATGGATTACCAGGCCAAGGCTCTGCAAGGGTGGTAGTATTAGTAATCATGATTATTTTCTGTATATGTAAATCTTGTTCCTTTGTTCTATTGCCCTGTCCAAGTTCTCATTGGTCTTTCACAGCAACCATGGGTGAAGTTATGGCTGAATCATTTTAAGGGTCTTTATTTAAATGGACTAGGGATGAAAAAACAGAAAAACAGAGACAAAAGAAAAGACAGCAAGAAAGAGAGAGAAAGAGAGAGAGAGAGAATTGTACTATCATTCCCTGGAATACTTCTGATTTAGTCTTAGTCAAAGATAAAAAATCCTCACCAAATTAAAACTGGTTTAGGAAAAATAAGATGCTGATTTTCATCTTCTGTTATATTTATCAACACTAAAAAAAACTGCAGTGGCTAGTGAAAGATGTAAAACCTTAAAAAGATTAAGATAAACAACAGAACTGCTAAACCATGTTTAATATTTTAGGTGATTTTGAATATCCATCAAAAAAGTGTGTTTAAGGCACAGATTTTGCACAGAATAATTAACATTGGTGGCTATAAATATTTTATTCTGGGTTGCAGTATGTTTAGTTTGGTAACATTATGATGCATTTCTGTGCTACAATTCTGTTTGATAAATTTATAATTTGCTTTGGAGTTTTGAATAAAATGTTAACATGCTTCTGAATCAAGTACCCAGAACCTGAAACTTTTTGAGTTTTGTGCATATAGATTTTTTGACTCTTAATGAGGGATACTGGGATACAAAGCATAATACCTCTGACTTACTCCCCTACACAAACCTAAATAAATGACCTAACTTGACTGCTTTTTGGGAATTTTTAAACAGTTCTTCTCAAAAAGGAACAATATGCTCACAGGGACAGGAGCAATAACTAATGTTTTAATTGGGAATTAATGATGACTTTATCTGAAAAACAAGAATAAGATGTGATATAAGAATTTAATGGCTGTCTTTTCTATGTTGTCTAATATATACTGTAATTAAATACTAAGATCTGAGTGTGTGTTTTGTCCCTCAGAGTAATCTGATTGGTCAGTTTGCCTTTGGTGACATGATTAAAAGAAGAAAGCAGTCTGCAGTCTTTACAGCTTGAAACTCCCCAGAGCCCCCAACTCTTACCATAAATCTTACACTGCTTAGTTTATCTCATATAACAGTAAGGTCATGTCCTGTGGCCCTCATTTAGCAAACATTTATCAGCTTATTGCTTACAGAGATCATTAATTGTCTTATCAGTAACTGTCTGTCCTTGAAACTCCAAAATACTCCTTTAACTTCACATACCTCTAATGACCACCTGAGGAAATATTTGACAGGTATTATAAAATTAATAAGTACCTATAAGGATACAGATTTGATTACAACTTAAAGAAAATAACGAGTATGAAACTATTTAACATGTTGGAAACCCAGTTCATTACTTATTGTTAAACAACAATATATATTTTCCTAGTGATAGGATGTGAAGTTCATAGAGCAGAATAAAAACCCTGAATAGACACATTCAAATTGAGGATATATCCTTTCACAATCGTGTGTGACAAAGATATAATTTATATGTTGTATAAGTTCATTTCTGCATGTGTTTCTGTGGTGTATTTAAGGCTAAGGGCAGGCGTTTTGTTTAAACAATATACAAAAGGTGATTTCCTAGCTGATATCAGAATGGTAGGAGAACAAACACGGTGCCAAATCATGGCATTGGCAATCTTTAACTTCAAGGTTATTTTGACTCAACTGCCATTAAAGGCAATTGTAAATTAATGCATAAAATACTTACTTCAGTCACCTTTTATTTTATGACTATTACATTGTAAATGTTAATGTTTTATTCTTTTGTTTTTATTGATGGTTTATTTTTTACCATTATTTAGTTGTATGTTGGTGACATTATGAAGCATTACAATTTTATATTTGGCTTCTATGAAGCCAAATATTACTAGGATTGTCTTTTCCCATTGATTTTATTTCTTCTTCTCATTCTCTGTCTTGTTCAGGTTAGGAAAATTCACCTTTGATACAAATTTTCTAAAGATACATAAGCATTTATTACATTGACAAGATGGCAATAAAACACATGAATAAATTTTAAGCACAAAAGAACAAATTAGTTATCGCATTCTGCAGCCTTAGGAAGTTAAAAGGTGAAATCCAAACTTTTACAACAAAAATCTGAAGATCTTTCCATCTTACTAACTTGCCCAGGTGAACTTTTTTTGGGGAAAATGGCGATTGTTACATACACACACACACATGCACACGCACACATAGCATAATCTAAAGACTAGCTACATTCTTTGGGCCTGGGTGAATGGACAGATGTGGTGGATTGTTTCATCATTTGTGAATGTGAAATCTTGTCTTAACGTGGCAGTTTTTCCTAAAGAAAAATTGCCATGCTTCATTCAAGATCTGGCTCTTGACTCTGTTTTTCTGTCTCATTTTGTTTTTACTTTCCTTTTTCACTTAGATGCTCCTTATTGTAATTTTTTTTATTGTGTCAATATAAATCTTTCCTAAAGTGAACAGACCCTTAAATTACTGTTAGCTACTCAGATGCCACTGCTAATTCTAGTGCAGTAAACAGTAGTGGAACCGGAAGATTTATCTTCTGTCCGTTTTATGGCGAGTGCTCTTTTTGAAGGCTCTGTTTTCAGATTGAGAAAATGGTTTCAGAGAAGAAAAGATAGGGATAAAAGCACTTTTAGAGTAACTATAGTATCTATATACTGTATACAGTATAATTCACTAAGGCAAGACAACCATGGAAAGCACGCCGGAAGGGGCATGGATTCACTAAGCCGCCGACAAGTGAGACACTTATGGCGCACGCAGGAAGGAGCCACACCCACCAACTCCAAGACCATTAGATACGACAACAACTCGCAGGGCCACGCCCACCATCTCGGACGCGACGACACAGAAAAAATGGCGTCATTTATATTCGTCTGTCGTAGAGGCCACATGCAGTGCAGGTCAGGTTAATGTCATGTGCATGTCATCACCTCCGAGCTATGTTGACTGTTCATAGAGGCATGTTTCTCGCGGAGGTGAATCGCCATATTTAGTGTGTGAACCGGTTTGCGAGGGGTATCCCATGGGATCCTTAAAACAATCCTTTACAACTGAGGTTAAAGCACAATGAAGTAAGCAGTCTTTAAAAACCGACTTTTCGGTTACGACGCGTGCACCATAGCAAACTGTTTTACATGCTACATACAGCTATTCGCATCCGCGACAAACATGCATCTTCTTAGATGCTCCTGCAGGAACACGGAAGATGTTTTCCTGCCCACCAACACTCCTTTTTCACCGGCCGGCGTCTACCCTCGCTCTCTAGGCATTCACACTGCCTGCCCATTTGCCCGGACGCAAAAACTCACCAACCACCCAGTTACTCCCTTTCGTCTGTGGTAAGAGTCCACATGCACGTCTGAGCCACGTGTTTGTTATGCCGCGGGTTCACTATTGTGTTGTATTTTGGAACTTAGTGGAATTCCCACTAAGTATGACTCATACGCTCCCACTCCTACCGTGGTCGGGTATCTTAGTGGATTATATATAGAAAAACAGCCAAAACCGAGGGGTCTCCCATGGGGTCCTTAAAACATTCCTTTATAACTGAGGTTAAAACACAATGAAGTAAGCAGTCTTTAAAAACTAGAATTCCATCTTTTCATTCACTTTCTGTTGTATCCTCAAACCCTCCCTTTTTAAACAACTGTGTCTTTCCAGAAGTGTTCAATCATCAATACATAATTATGCGGCCTTTGTTATGCCGCGGCTTCACTATTTTGTTGTATTATGCTCTCTCCAGAGTTCCTTTTTTCATTCGCTTACTGTTGTATTCTCACACCAACCCATTTTAGACAACCGTGTCTTTCCAGAAGTGTTTAGCATTCAATAAATAATTAGGCATGACATTGAGCGTGTGTCTACCCGGTGTGGGTAAGCCGTTGAACCCCATTCGGGCTGCAAACCGTGGAATTCCCACTAAGTGCGACTCATACACTCCCACTGGTTGCGTCCCAACCCTTTGTACACACCCCATTCCTGCCTCGCTACTACCGTGGTCGGGTGTCTTGGTGGATTATATATACTTTAGAAAAGCAGTCAACGACTCAAGTGACAAGTTGGAGGTGGGCACATGAGCGGGCAGTGCATACTGAACGAGAAATCAGCAGACTAGCATGACGGACGGAGCTGAATGGACATCCTTCTTCTCTCCTCCCGTTCCACACTCTGTGCAGTTCACCCCCATCCCTCCGTCTGGCAGGAGAAGGCGTGAGGACGGTCCGCCAGTTTTCAGTCACGGACGATTGTGTGTTGCTTCGTTCCGTGCATTGTTACAATGTTGCTTTTCTTGCTGATTTATTACATTACAGATTTTTCAAATCTTAATTTTCTCCCTGTGCTTAAAAATCATTAAAAAACCAGCCTAAATATGCGGCGTATGGTACGCCGCAGGTTGGCTAGTATCATCTATTTGATTAATTCTTTGAAATCACATTTACATTTAAGGATAGATACAATAGCCCACTAACATTTATCTGTTATTATGGTTTAACATTTGAATACCATCCTGTCAACATCTGATTGTCACAAATCCCTTCTGGACACTACTAGAGAGATAAGATCTCACAAAAAGAGTCTTTTGCTCTGATGTTGTTTTACCTTCTTGTAACCTGTAGCAAACCCCCATCCTTCTCTGCTATGAACGCCCAGTTAATAAAAAGTTTAGATGCTGTTGCTGATGATGGAATTGATCAGAAAATGATACAATCAAAAAGTCCTATCACATTCTTCTCTTCCGGTTTTATCTGTACAGTGCCAACAAACTGCAAACTACAAATCCCACTAACCCCTCCATGCAAATCTGTTTAAAGATACAGATCCCAATTTACAAACAGAAATCTGCATGACTAGTGTTGTTATTCATGTTTAACAATCACTCAACTGAAAATACATACACAAAAATAAACACTTTATGTGGTTGTGCTACAAACTTACCTGTTAAAACAGCTATGTTTTAGCCAGTCTATTTACCTCATTTAATAAATATTTTCTATTTATAGCATATTTTCAATTTTTTATCATTTCTGTTGTTTTGAATTATTTTTGTACTTGTTTTTGTCATTTTGTAATATATGTTCATATGGTTTTGTAGCATCATTATTTAGTACTTACTCTATGTGTTTTTTATATATATATATATATATATACATACATTTTATATTATATAGGAAACAGGCTCTGGATTGTGCGGGAAGGATTCTTAAGTGGGACGTAGCTCCCATGGATTTCACTAAAGGGCCATTCTGCCCCCCAAGGTTTCCCCCTGGGGTCTTTATGAGCCATATAAGCTCCTCCATGGAGTGGAAGTCACCCCAGTCCTGGGGTAAATGCTGCAGCAGCAAAAAGCAGGCAACCTGCTGCACAATGTGTAATGGGGTCAAATCAAATGGCCATAGCCACAGACCCACCTGCTCCCAAAGAGCCATATATTGCTCAGGGAGTGACCTCCTTGGATTAAACTCCCAGTATTGTAGTTCCTTCACTTCCTGGCTTGGGGAAAGCCCATCCTTATCAAGGACCTTGGTCCCGATAGGCAGCTCAGCTCTCCCACCCAGGAGAGCATAATCAGCCCCTTTTGCGTCCTCCCCAGAAACCAGCCCACGCCTGTGGATCCCTTCTACACTCTCCACCAGATAGGGCTTTAGCCCGAGTTTGTCCTTTTGGAGCGGAGCCTGCACCGAGTCTTTCCTGACCCCCTGATGCACTTCCCGCCCAAAAACTCTGCCCTGGTACCCTACCTGGGTTGTTTTAGGGTCCTGTCCTGGTTTCCTCAGGGACATCATCCTGCCTGGCATTGTATAGGTTTGGGGAAGCCATTCGTATAATGTGTTCTAGGCTGCAAAAAGTAAAAAGGTTGGTAGCAAGTAAAGTGTATAAGACAGAGTCTAAAACAGAACTGAATTTCAGAGGAAGGGAGTGAGGCTTTATAGGAAGTCTGGGGGATATATGTATATCTATTATTTAAATTTAATTTGATTTAATTATTTATTGGGTTGAGACGTGATTTTCTCAAGGACACTTTAACGTCCCATGAGACAAAGAGGACAGTTACTGTACAGGCTTTTAAATGTTCGAAGCGTTGCGCAACATGCTGATCACGCAGCATGGCACAAGCAGCAGCAGCTATCCAGCTGATCCAGCATAGAGGAGGTAAAAAAAAATGTATTTGTTTCCCATTGTATGACCATTTAAGAGGGGGTTTCGGAGGAGTGACCACATCTCCTTAGCGTGCGTTCAGCCCTCGTCTTCATAAGGTAGAGACGTGAAGTGGCTAGCGCGTAGTGAGCACAGGGGGTATGAGGAGGAAGGTAACACTCGGGAGGAGAGGTGGAAAGGTGGCAGAAGTCCGGAAGGGAGAGAAAAGGACAAGAAAGGTGTTTGGTGTGGGGGCACTGTGTTGTGTACTGGACTTTTATAAATTAAAGAGTGTGTTTTTGGAACATTGTGACTATGTCTGTCTGTGCCGAGGCTGAACTGCCACAATATACATATACAGTATATATTGTAACAAGAATGAGTCGGAGACATCATAAAGAGTTGGGGCAGCCACCCGTATAATTTTGTCAGCTGAAAAACTTGGTTTTTAGTAGCACGATGTGCTTTGTTCAGAGTCCAAAGCAGAATTGCCTGTACTGAGGCAAGATGGCAGTTTTAAAGGCCTGGAAAGGAAATGACGTCATCTGTGCAGGAACTGGGAGTGGCGTCCTCATGCCCGGAAGTGACGTCATCCTTGGGGCCAGCAACAGGCGGGATTTCCTGGGAAAGGTCTGCAAGGGACTGAGAGAGATAGTCAGTACACTCTGCCTCCCCCTGGCCTGGCATATAATTACTAGTGTTTAGGCCCTTCAGCTGTTTCCCATGCGCACCTGTGTGACAAGGCCCCCCCCCCTTAGCCCAGACCCATCTTGTTCGGCGGACCTGTCTGAGAGGTCGTGGACTCGAGAGAGGGCATCAGCATTGGCATGGAGAGAACCCTTACAGTGAACAAGTGAAAACTTATATGGTTGGAGGTCAAGAAACCACCTAATGACCTGTGGATTTGACTCCCTTTGAAGGGCCAGCCACTGCAGAGGTGCATGGTCCAACACCAAAATAAATTCACGGTAGTACCTCAACTGTGTAATAGCCCATTTTATTGCAAGAGCCTCCCATTCAACTGCCGCATACCTTGTTTCCCGATCCAGCAGTTTCCAGCTCAGGTACATGATGGGATGTTCAACACCATCAATGTTTTGGCTCAGCACGGCCCACAGGCCTGTATCCGAACCATCCGTCTGGAGTATGAAAGGAAGTGAAAAGTTGGGTGCTTTCAATATGGGTGCTGACGTAAGGGCCTGTTTTAGGTCACAAAATGCAGCAGTAGTCTTGTCAGTCCATACCACGTGGTTTGAGCCCTCTTCTTTGTTAAGTCTGTCAAGGGCACTGCTCTCTCGGAGAACCAGGTTACAAACTGGCAGTAGTACCCGGCCAAACCGGGGAAAGCCTGCACTTGCCGTTTGGTATTCGGACAGGGCCAGTTTAATATGGCATTAACTTTGGAGCACTGTGGCTTCACGGTACCCCGACCCACCAGGTAGCTCAAATACTTAGCCTACTTTAATCCAAAGAAACACTTCTTGGGATTAATTCGAAGACCAACTTCACCCAGCATCTGCAATACCATTTCCACCTGCCGCACGTGGTCCTTCCATGTGCTGGAATAGATGACATCATCATCCAAATAGGCAGCACTAAATGCGTTATGAGGCCAGACGCTGGAAAGTTGCCGGTGTCCCATGTAACTCGAATGGGAGGACCCCTGTACTGCCAGTGACCACTGGGTGTGTTAAACGCGGTCTTCACCTTCGCGGAGTCCGTTAAAGGAACCTGCCAGTACCCCTTCATCATGTCAAATGTGGTCAAATATTTCGCTTGTCCCAGCCTCTCGAGGTCATCCGCGCGAGGCATCGGATAGGCATCAAACTGGGAGACTTGATTCAGTCAACGAAAGTCATTGCAAAACCTCCAACTCCCGTCGGGCTTACCGACCAAGACAATTGGACTGGAGCTGGACCAGGGACTATAACTTTCCTCAATCAAACCGAGATCCAGCACGCGCTTGATCTAAAGCTCCACCTCTGCCTTCTTTGCTTTGGGAAGATGATATGGGCATTCTCGTATGACAACTCCTGGTTCTGTCACTATGTTGTGCAAAATCAGAGAGGTTCTTCCGGGTTGCTCACTCACTACCTCCGGAACTGACGAAATCGCTATTTTGAGCTCCTGTCTCTGTTTAGCATTCAACTCGGGACCGAAGTTTAGGCGGTCGTTCTGAGCAAAGAAAGAGTGGGGCTGAGCGGAGGAGGGATCGGGATCCCTCTCCTTCCACGGCTTCAGAAAGTTGACATGATATACCCGCTCGCTCGATTGATGATTGGGTTGTTTCACCAAATAATCGAAGGGCCCTTTCCTCTCCTTAACTTCATACGGGCCTTGCCAGTGGGCAAGCAACTTAGAATGTGAGGTAGGGACCAATACCATGACCCAATCCCCCAGTTGGAACTCCCGGAGAGTAATGCCACGAACATAGTGGGCCTGTGCTGCTTGTGCCTCTTCCATGTGACATTTTAAAAGAGGACGAATTTTTCTGAATTGATCGCGTAACTGCACGATATACTCTAATATATGGATAGAGGGAAGAGCCTCTCCTTCCCATCCTTCTTTTAAAACATCCAATAGCCCTTGGGATGTTGATCATATAACAATTCAAAAGGGGAGAACTCAATAGAGGCTTGTGGGACTTTCCGATAAGCAAAGAGCACGGGGAGCTGAACCCAGTTCCTCCCTTCCCTGCTGACCACCTTGCGTAGCATTTGCTTGAGAGTCTGATTGAACCTCTCAACAAGACCGTCAGTTTGAGGATGATATACTGTGGTCTTTAAGTGCTTTATTTTTAGTAACTTGGCCGTTTCCTTGAATGTCGCCGAGGTAAAGGGTGTCCCTTGGTCTGTAAGGAGTTTTTTAGGGATCCCTACACGTGCAAAGACTCCCACTAGTTCCCGTGCAATACCTTTAGTAGTGGCAGAGCATAGCGGAACTGCCTCTGGATATCAGGTAGCATAATCCACGAGGACTAATATATATTTGTGTCCTCGGGCTGAGGGCTCCAGAAGTCCTACTATCAACCCCAACAAGCTCAAAGGGAACCTCAATCAGAAGGAGGGGAACGAGAGGAGCACGGTCCCTCCTAGGAATTTGCTGTAATTGACATTCTAGACAAGAGATGCAAAAAAGGCGAACTTCCACATTAATTCCCGGCCAATAAAATCGAAGCTTAATCTGCTCTAAAGTCTTTTCGGTGCCTATATGGCCTCCCATGAGGTCGCAAACCTGCCGCTGGTAGGTTCGTGGAATTGCCAACAACTTTCGCATCCTGCCCTCATGTTCCGCTATTTGATAAAACAGATCGTTGTCTAGTACAAAGTGGGGCCCGTGTGGCATGGGCTGATGAGTGCGTTGACCATTGACAAGCACGACGGCATTTTTTGCAAACTTCAGGGAGTTGTCATTCCATTGCACCCTCCTGAAAGATGCTGGTGTTTGTTTGAATTGGAAGCGCATTTATTTTAAGTAACTTGGCCGTTTCCTTGAATGTCGCCGAGGTAAAGGGCGTCCCTTGGTCTGACCTCAAGCGGTGGGGAGTCCTCCCGACTCGTCGAGGCCTGGGTTGATGACGTGTTTAACTGCGATGGCCCAGGAGCCTCCCCATCCTCCTCGCAGCCCTCCGTACCTCTCTCCTCCAGCTGGTTACACGGTGTGGGAACAGCCTGAGTCGGGTTAGCCCCTTCCATGACTAGGCCTACAGGCATTTACTGTCAGACCAGTCCCGGCCAAGGATCACAGGAGAAGGTGGGTGCGGGTGGACCGCCACGGAGAGCTTTTTTACTAACCCTTTTTAGCTTATAACACATCGGGCGGTTTTATATAACCGTGTTTCCCCGTGTTGCAGCGTATACTGGTCTTTTTTCTCGTTCACTGTCATGGAAGTATGTAATGGCAATCAACAGTGGAGATGTTGCTGCTGGAGTCTAGAAGGGCTGTAACTCGAAATCCATTCACAATTACTACTCCCGTATGACCAGTAGCCTGGGGATTCGTAAGTGCACATAACCGTCCTCCCCCTTCCACCTGCATTACTCTGCGCTCCTGCACAAGCGGGCCACCCCGGGGACATCGGGACAGGCTTTGGTTTATATGGAAGGGACTTATACGGTGGAACATAATCCCTACGGAGTCCACTAGAGGACCGTTCTGCTCTCACAGATTGTGAGTCTGGCTTAGTTGTTCTTACTTGTGTTATTAATTCGTCTATGGAATTAAAGTCTCCCCAGACCGGCTGGGCAAAATTAGTGAAAAGACCGTTAATTAGAATAAAGCAGGCAAACTGCTGCACAATTTGTAGAGTATTTAATTCAAATGGCTTCAGCCATTGAGCCACTATTTCCCAGAGAGAATAAGCTTGCTCCTGGGTTGATCTCTCTGGATCATATTCCCAATTTTGTAAGTCCTTAACATGCTGGTCTGGGGATAGCCCGTATGTCTCTGGGACCGTGGTCCCAACGGATGGCTCAGTCCTCTCCTCTGAGAGAACATAATAAGCCCTTTTCATTTTCCCCCCAGGAACCAGTCCACGTCGGTGGGTCTCCTCCACATTCTCCCTGTGTAGGACTATGGGCTTGTTTTCCCTTGGTGGGAGTGAAGCCTGCACTATGTCGCTCCGGACCGCTGAGTGCGCCCCCCACCCAGAAACACGACCCCGGTACTCTCCTACCTGAGTATATCCACGGTTCCTTCCCGGTTTCTTCTGGAAAAGTCTCATCCTGCTGGCTATGCCACTGTAACAGAGTTGAGGCAGCCACCCGTATAATTTTATCAGCTGCAAAACTTGGTTTTTAGAAGCACGATGTGCTTAGTTCAGAGTCCAGAACAGAAATGCCTGTACTGAGGCAACATGGCAGTTTTAAAGGCCTGGAAGGGAAATGACATCATCTGTGCAAAAACTGGGAGTGGCGTCCTCATGCCCGGAAGTAACATCATCCTTGGGGCCGCATTAGGTGGGATTTCCTGGGAAAGGTCTGCAAGGGACTGAGAGAGATAGTCAGTACACTCCGCCACCCCCTGGCCTTGCGTAGAATTACTAGTGTTTAGGCTCTGCAGCTGTTTCCCATGCGCACGTGTGTGACTACGTATATATATATATATATATATATTAACAACAAGTGCAATAGAGGGGCAACAATGAGACAACCCCTGAACAGGAATGGTTTAACAGGTGGAAGTCATTGACATTTTTCCCTCTTCATCTTTCCTGTTTTTTCACTAATTTTGCATCTGGGTACGGTCAGTGTCACTACTGGTGGCATGAGGTGATATCTGTACCCTACAGAAGTTGCACAGGTAATCCATCTTCTCCAGGACGATGCATCAATATTGTGCCATTGCCAGAAGTTTTGCTGTGTCCCAGCACAGTCTCAATACCATGGAGGAGATTTCAAGAGACAGGCAGTTACTCTAGGAGAGCTGGACAGGACAGTAGAAGGTTCTTAACCCATCAGCAGGATGGGTATCTGCTCCTTTGGGCAAGGAGGAACAGGATGAGCACTGCCAGACCCCTACAAAATGACCTCCAGCTGGCCACTGATGTGAATGACTTGAGGGCCTGACGTCCTCTAGTAGGCAATGTGCTCACTGCCCGTCACTGTGGAGCTCGATTGGCATTTGCCATAGAATATCAGAATTGGCAAGTCCACCACTGGCGCCCTGTGCTTTTCACAGATGAGAGCAGGTTCAATGTGAGCACATGTGACAGACGTGAAAGGGTCTGGAGAAGTGCTGGAGAACGTTATGCTGCCTGTAACTGTTCAGCATGACTGGTTTTGGTGGTGGGTCAGTGATGGTTTGGGGAGACATATCCATGGAAGAAAGCACAGACTTGTACAGGCTAGACAACGGCACCTTGACTGCCAGTAGGTATTGGGATGAAATCCTTGGACTCATTGTCAGACCCTATGATGGTGCACGACAATGTGCCGAGAGTATGCAAGCAGTTCCTGGAGGATGAAGGAATTGATATCATTGACTGGCCCCCACGCTCACTTGACCTAAATCCAATAGAACACCTTTGGGATATTATGTTTCGGTCCATCTGATGCCACCGGGTTGCAGCTCAGATTGTCCAGGAGCTCAGTGATGACCTGGTCCAAATCTGGGAGGAGATTCCCCAGGCTACCATCCATCATCAGGTATGCATACAAGCATGAGGGGGCCATACAAACTACTGAGTACGATTTTGAGTTGCTGCAATGAAATTTTGGCAAAATAAACTAGCCTTCACATCATTTTTTCACTTTGATTTTCTGGGAGTATTTGAATTCAGCTCTCTGTAGATTGATAATTTTCATTTCCATCAAATGATGTGGCATCCTTTCATTCCTAACACATTACCCAGTCCATATGAGTATAGATATCCAGATCCCAATTATGATAGGTTTCCTTAATAAAAAAAAAAAGCAGACCAATTGAGACATCTGATATGTGCATGAAAACCTAAGAGACTGATCAAATAAGACACCTAAATTACATAGGGATGCATGAGAAGAAATATAGAGGGTAGTAAGTTTTTGTGTAATTGCCGAGTTCAGATAAGGGAGCAGAAGGGGCTGGTGAGTAGGCAAAAATGATGTGAGGACAGATCTTTGGGGCACCCTATAAGTCAAAGAGGCAGAAGCACAAGTTTCCTCGTCCACACAGATGGAGAAACTCATTTAGGATAAGTATGAGGTAAATCAAGCCAAGGCTGAACTAGCGATACCCACAAGGCTGAACTAAGATCAAACAGTACTAACACAGAACACTTGTCTGTATCTGCAGCCATTAATAAATCGTTGGACAATTTAAGGACTGTAGTTTTTGTGGAGTAATGCTTTCAAAAGCCTGAAAGATTTTTTTCAAGGAAAACACTCCGCTGTTGTTCAACAATCTTTTATACATTTTTTGAGCAAAATGGGAGTTTGGAAATAGGCCTGTAACAAAGGATATACAGTGTAAGATATGGCCGGCCATGTACCCCGGCCAATACCCCCAAGCCGCCAGGTGGAGCCCTCCTTGCAGCATGGAGGTCCCCAGAAGACCAGCAGGGAATTATGGACCATGTAGTTTTTATGCACCGCCCTGCTGGATGCCATGGGGGCCACGAGAGGGAGCTGCAGGGAGGACCGAAGAGTTCTTCATGCC
Organism: Polypterus senegalus; assembly: GCF_016835505.1. Taxonomy (NCBI): domain Eukaryota; kingdom Metazoa; phylum Chordata; class Cladistia; order Polypteriformes; family Polypteridae; genus Polypterus; species Polypterus senegalus. The sequence continues at coordinate 48,860,245 of NC_053163.1, forward strand.
CTATGACCCGGAAGTTCGTCATAGGAAGAGCGACGGGCTTCCGGGGTGAGAAAAAACATTATTTACCCTGACCCGGAAGGAATAAGGACTTGTGGACTGTTGGGAAGGAACACCTCCGGGTCAGGGAATATAAAAGGACTGTGGGAGCTCCCAGACGATGAGCTGAGTTGGGAGGCAGGGTGGCTAAGCGTCTGGGAGTGGAGGATTGTTCATTGTTATTGGAGAATTGTGGAGAGGAGCGTGCTTTGTGCACAATTATTATTATAATAAATAATTATTGGACTTTTATCTAGTGTCTGACGTGGTGTCTGAGGGTGTAAGGGTGCGAGAAGCATCTTATTCTGTTACAGTTGGCGTAGCTCGGCAGGATTCTCTGGCCGTCAGTTTGGCAGAGGACCTGTATTTAAAAAATTTTATTGTGGACAGAATACCCCGGGAAGACAGCGTCACGACACACATAGGAAAAATCGCCAGAAACCTCACCTTTATCAAGTCCATCATGGGGAAGAAGAAGACAAAGCAGAGCGCCAGCAACAGCGGAGGTCTAGCGCTCGACATTGCTTACGCTCAAGACGAGCCATGGAGCAGCTACGAGTTTGGAGAGATTTCGGAGGAAGGCGTCTCCGACGAGGTATGTGCTGGGAATGTACTTTACAATCTTTTAATTTAACACATGATGTCCCATGTACATACCTCCCAGATGTCCATCCGAAGGCTCTGCGGGAGGCAGAAGACAAACCCGAAAGCGATGGCGCGCTCGTTCAGGCAAGCGAGCAACCCGAAGGACTTCCGCATTACGGGTGCCGGCAAGGGACACGTGACCTACCACGAAGGATTCCAGGAAGGTGACGTTCCATGTTCAGCTGTTTGTGGCTTCACCCAAGAAAAGACGGACTTGGTTTTCCGAAGGGAAAAGGGAGATGAGCGAAGCACCGCTCTCCCTACAAAAAAGTAAGGAGGTCCGGGAAATGACTGATCGGTCTGTCGACAAATTGATGCAGACTGATTGCAGTCAGCCAAAAGCGGCACCGCGGTCCTCCAAAAAGAACTCCAAATCCCAGGCTCCCTTGCGGGACCTGTCGAAGCAGCGCCAGGAGCGGCCGTGTTTATTGGCTCCCAGCCGGAGGGTAAGGCTAATGATGGCTTGGCGTGCCTCGGTTGCATTGAATAAATTTTGGGCGTGCACGAGCTGGAGAAGTTGCTTCAGCCCGTGCACAGTTTTACAGGTGGTGCAAACAATCCAGGCGATCGTTGCAGACTTGAGAGGAGCGGCTGAAAAGCCTATGAACAAATTAAATGAGTACCTGCGGCGATTGTCTCGGGAGCCACCTGTCTTAATTGATTTAGCGGTACAGGTAGGTAAAGCCGGTACCGTATATAATGAAATAGGGACGCAGAGTGACATGGGCCCGCGTTTAATCCATAGCGGGTGCCAAATGGATGCGTGCCCTACAAGAGAGGCCATGCGATAACCGAGTGGCCAGCGGAAGGGCTAATCGATCCGGGCAGCTACACAGTGCTGACTCCCGGAGCGAGACAGCCCTAAAGACGCCGCCACCGGTAACTTATAAAGTAAAAGGGGTGCAGACAGTAAAGGGTCTCTCTTCATCTAGTAGAAAGACTCAGACTGTGGACAAGCCCCAGATCAAGCAGGAGATCCCGAATATAAAACGGGGGTCTCCTGACAAAGAAAGAGAGAAAGCACCATTAGAGGCGGCAGGGGTTTCACTCCCAGCAAAACAAAGGGCGGACCTAACATTTCCTAATTGTTTTCAGTCCAGGGGAGAATACCAGGAGGACGGAGGCAGTGCTACGGGTGCGAAGGTTGGGCCACATTTGGCGATACTGTCCTTGGAGAGAGGGGGACAAGATATCAAACTGGAATAATATTCCCCCTAGGTTCTCCAAGGACCAAGATATTCAGATTAATCAAGGCTCAACGGAATGTCCTCTTGGAGGAAGACTTCCCTCTCGGGGCAGGCCGCTCCGAATCTTTATAATTCGTCGCTGGGGGGGGAATACTGTAAGATATGGCCGGCCATGTACCCCGGCCAATACCCCCAAGCCGCCAGGTGGAGCCCTCCTTGCAGCATGGAGGTCCCCAGAAGACCAGCAGGGAATTATGGACCATGTAGTTTTTATGCACCGCCCTGCTGGATGCCATGGGGGCCACGAGAGGGAGCTGCAGGGAGGACCGAAGAGTTCTTCATGCCCTATGACCCGGAAGTTCGTCATAGGAAGAGCGACGGGCTTCCGGGGTGAGAAAAACATTATTTACCCTGACCCGGAAGGAATAAGGACTTGTGGACTGTTGGGAAGGAACACCTCCGGGTCAGGGAATATAAAAGGACTGTGGGAGCTCCCAGACGATGAGCTGAGTTGGGAGGCAGGGTGGCTAAGCGTCTGGGAGTGGAGGATTGTTCATTGTTATTGGAGAATTGTGGAGAGGAGCGTGCTTTGTGCACAATTATTATTATAATAAATAATTATTGGACTTTTATCTGGTGTCTGACGTGGTGTCTGAGGGTACAAGGGTGCGAGCAAGCATCTTATTCTGTTACAACAGATATTGATAACACAAAACTAACTAAAGATAATTATAGTGGGTCTTGTCTTAAGAGGACAATGTCCAATATTTTATTTTAAAAAGGGATTTCCCACAATAAGCACTTAGGCAGAAAGCAGCTTCAGATAGTGGCATTCCTTTAAACATGCTACTTAACTGTGAATCAAATACAATTTGAAAAAAGAATAAAGGTATCAATAACAGATTTCACAGAAACAAAGCACGTAGAGAAATCAGAAGAACAGCATTATGTTTAATATGCACATGTAAGTCAAGATTAGAATAGAAAGAGAATGCAGAAACTATACAAAGATGAAGGAACTTTAAAACATAACACTTAAACATCTGTGGAAAACCATGAACACTTTAATTAGGAGAGAAAAGAAAAGTCAATATGGAACATGCAGAGAATTGGTTAAGCAGATATTCAGAGTAAACTGATGCTTGGCATTTTCGTTTAAGACAATAAAATATTATCTTTCTAGAGTTTTAAACATTGCTTGTGAAAGCTTTCTGCACAATCATAAAAGCTGACATAGATTATCCACAGAGGACCTTTACTAGGAAAGACTCTATTTATGCCTTACGAGCAACAAGCATTTCATTGATTATCAGGCAGTCCTTTGAGCATTCTGAAAACCTGATGGAAGAAACTTAATCTGGGATTTCAAGCAGGGACTGTGAATCAGAGAAAGATTGCTCAGAGGATGAGATGTCTCAATATTGTAAAGTAAACTGAACTAGAATTCCAAGAAGACACACAAATTAAATGTTACCTACAGTGTTTGTACAAAAATGGATAGCCGCAAAGGTTGCAAAATGTTTGGTGAGTCAAGGTACATCGAACCATTTGAACCTCACCCATTTGTTCAAATATTCCAGACTCCAGCTTACATAGAAAGGGAATAAAATGTATAAATTAACTTTATTTAGTGGAGTGTCATATTTTTAAAGACTGATCTGTTGGTTGCCATAGAAATGTCATCTTCTTTTTATACTTATGTACTGGTCTAAAGTCATCAGAACAGCTCCTGCTAGGAGGAAAAGGTAGTGAAATATATTTATTCAGCAGGTAAAGTTAATCAATAAAAAAATAATTTGAAAAATACAAGTTGATAACAAAATGTTGCTTGAATGACACTGTATAAGACTAAGAATATTCGTAAGAGAAAGCATATTATAGAGTTACATCAGTTTAAGCAAGAAAATACAGTATAAGGTATGCATTATCTAACAATATTTTAAAATTATAATGCTTCATTTTGCTTTTCTGTTTTTGAACCTCTTTAACCTAAATGTCAAACCAGAAGCAAATGGAGCCAAGGCAGAAACCCATGGGATACCACACAGAAAGAACATTTCTTTCTTGAAAGAGTGGGTCCATATAAACACTAAGTTTTAACTTAACAAACACAGAATTCATTTCATCCATCCATCCATCCTCTTCTGCTTATCCAAGATCAGGTCACGGGGGCAGTAGCTTGAGCAGAGATGCCCGGACTTCCCTCTTCCTGGCCACTTCTACTAGCTCTTCTGGGGGAATCCTGAGGCATTCCCAGGCCAGCCGAGAGACATAGTCCCTCCAGCGTATCCTGGGTCTTCCCTGGGGCCTCCTCCCGGTTAGACTTGTCTGGAACACCTTACCAGGGAGGCGTCCAGGAGGCATCCTGATCAGATGCCCAAGCCACCTCATCTGACTCCTCTCGATGCGGAGGAGCAGTGGATCTCCTCTGAGCTCCTCCCGGATGACCGAGCTTCTTGCCCTATCTTTAAGAGAAAGCCCAGACACCCTGTGGAGGAAACTCATTTCAACCGCTTGTATTCGCGATCCCATTCTTTCGGTCATTACCCACAGCTCATGACCATAGGTAAGGGTAGGAACATAGATTGACCGGTAAATTGAGAGCTTTGCCTTTCAGCTCAGCTTCTTTTTCAACACAACAGACTGATGCAGAGCCAGCATGACTGTGGATGCCGCACCGATCCGCCTGAGATCTCACGCTCCATTCTTCTCTCACTCGTGAACAAGATCCCAAGATACTTGAACTCCTCCACTTGGGGCAGAATCTCACTCCCAACCCTGAGAGGGCACTCCACCCTTTTTCGGCTAAAAACCATGGTCTCGGATTTGGAGATGCTGATTCCCATCCCAACTGCTTCACACTTGGCTGCGAACCGATCCAGTGACAGCAATGGCAATTTAACTGTTCAGTTTCTTATGGATTGAACAGAAGAGCTGTGCTGTTGAAACTGGTCCAATATTTATGGGGGAAAATCCCCAGAGACAAGAACATGCAAATGTCAAAATAGAAGCACCACCAAAGGAAAGGTTAGCAACATGTGTATTGTATCTATTCAATTTTTTTTATTTGTTTAATTTCCTTTATTGGCATATTAATAAAAAGTAAAAATTCTAAATATTACCCTCAATCTATATTAGAACATTCATTTTCTTTTTTTAATTTCTACATTTAAGATGTATATAACTCATACATACATTTTAATATTGTTTTAAATGTAGAATGTTGCTTACTTGGCAAAGAAAAAAATAAATCTTCTGTGTCCAATAGAATGTTTGAATCACTGTCTATTTTACAGAGTTTCTCACTTCAACAACCTTCCAGTAGGATATTTTGTAGCTGATTTTATGAAAAGTGATGCAGAAATTGATAGCACTATTGCATACATACTGTTAGATTGTTCTGGATTATTGCTGGTGGATTATTTTTCAACCTCTTGTTTTCAATCTGCTTTCCTTCTTTGTTAAAATGCACTGCGAAGGAGGGACACCAGATATAAATGAATATGTGAGGCTCATGCTAACGAGACAATGAATAAAACCGTAATTTTATCTATTCATGACAGCCAGTGACTAATGGTAATGGAGCTCCCAGCCTAGTGCTAAAAAGAGGATGGATTATTTGAGAAAAATGCAGTTTAGGAATGACAGTTCTTCACAACCCACTCATCTTTAGAATGCATTTGAAAGGGCCTAAGATTGTTTAGCAGTGCAAATTCTCATAATCAATCACTCTCCATCACACAAACTGCATGAGGTCATCTGCCGCCTAAACAGAAATGATGAAAGGGTATTAAAACCTATTTTTACCTAAATACTTTCAAAGCAGGAAAAAAAAACTTAAACTAGTGACACAACTAGAAAAGGTCAAATGACTTCAAGTTACAGCACAGCACGAGCATTTATACACGGATACACCAGGCTTTATAATATCAGCAGAAGCAGTGCAATAATTATTTTGATTTTATGACATTAATCCAATTAATCAGTGTAGGATTAATAACAGCACTTTTATCTGCAAAATTTACTCAGATTACATTTCCTTTTATTCCATGTATTCCATTTACATTTGTGTGTGTTTATATATATATATATATATATATATATATATATATATATATATATATATATATATATATATATATATATATACAAGTATATATATATATATATTACATACAGTATGTGTGTGTGTATGTGTGTAATTTTAATGAAGCACCTTCAAAATTTTTAGACTCAGAAACATTATAAAAACTGAAACATGCATTCATTTATTTAGTGAAAACAATTATTCCAAACAGAGTCACAGGTAGCCAAAGCAAGCCAGTCTGACCCCCAGTGTATTGCAGGGCATGTTCACGTAGACAAAAACATTCATTACCTGAGGGGATAATGTAGAATCAACAATCCACCTAATAATAATAAAAAATAATTCTTTGTATTTATATAGCTCTTTTCTCACTACTCGAAGTGCTCTCCACACAGGGAGGACCTGGGAAGTGAACCCACAATAACCTGCAAGTATCTGAGAAGGAAAGGAAGATACCTGCACATACCTATAGCGCCACAGGATGGAACCTGAACCCATATGGAATGCTCCAATTTCAGATATGAACATTAGACAGTTATGGGAACTACTGTTTTAGAGATCTCTTACAAATTGCCAAAATCTGCTTTGGCTGTATCATTTATGCCACAGGGCCAGCCTTGTTTAGCTAGTTTAGTATAGAAATTGTGTTATGTATACAGCAGTGGGGCTTAAGTTTTACAGCAAACAGGGTGGATGTAGTGTTGTTTTAATTAAGATTTATTAATTTACTTGATTCAATTAAAAGATGGGCATGGCATTATGGCATCATGTCATCACTGCTATGGAAACTGTCTGTGCAGCCTCTGCATATTCCTAGCTGGGTGCTGCAGTTTCACATGAAGAGGTAAGGAGAGTCACAAGAGTAGAATTATACTTAGTCTTCTTGAATGTTTCTTTTCTGTGGGTTGCTGATTAGCTTTGTTTATTTGCATATTAACTTTCACTATATTTTGAACATTTTTTCCTTCCTGTTCTCTACTCTTTTACTCTGGTTCATATGTTATTTTCTATCTCCTGAATTTCCTTACTGCAGATTGTTTGTTTTTGGATCTACTAAGAGTAATTTACAGTTTCTGCTTTTGTGCTATCTCATGTGCAAAAGTTACACAAATAATCAGAATCAGATGACATGATAAAATCATTTCTCTAGATACTACTACATATTTGGCAGATGTAAAATTATAAACGTATGCATAATTACAATACAACTTTCATCACAGCACAGTCACTCCTAGGTAGTTTGGATTCAGAAAGTGACTGGACCCCTTTATCCATCCATCCATTTTCCAACCCGCTGAATCTGAACACAGGGTCATGAGGAGCCAATCCCAGCCAACGAACCAATCCTGGGCAGGGTGCCAACCCACCACAGGACACACACAAACGGGCCAATTTAGAATCATCAATCCACCTAACCTGCATGCCTTTGGGAGAAACCAGAGTGCACGGAGGAAACCCACACAGACACGGGGAGAACATGCAAACTCCACGCAGGGAGGACCCGGGAAGCGAACCCGGGTCTCCTTACTGCAAGGCAGCAGTGCTACCACTGCACCACCGTGTCACCCTCTGGACCCCTCTACTTTCTGAATATTTTATTGTGTCATAGATTTAATTTTAAATGGATAAATTTGCCAGTTTTGTCCAGCAACCAGCACTCAATACTCATAATGGCTAAAGTGAAAACATGTTTTCAGAAAGATTTTCAAATTTATTTAAAATCAAAAATGGAATCCTCTCATTCACATAAGTGTTCAGACCCTTTGCTGTGGCACTCCAAATTGTTGTCAGGTGCAACCTGTTCATTTTACTTATTCTTGAGATGTGTCTAGAATGTGATTGGAATCCAACAGTGCCAAACTGAATGGACTGGACAAAAAAGGCAAATACCTGTGTATATAAAGTCCTGCTATTCACACTGTATGTCAGGCCAAAAATGAAACCATGAAGCCCAAGGAACTCTCTATTGATTTCAGCAATCTAATTGTGGATGAGGTACAGATCTTGGCAACAATATAAATTAATTGTTTAATAAATTATTATTAATAAAGTATCTATCTATCTATCTATCTATCTATCTATCTATCTATCTATCTATCTATCTATCTATCTATCTATCTATCTAAAACCATTTCTAAAGCATTGTCTGCTCCCAGTGACACAGTGGCCTCAGTGATTGTGAAATGGAAGAAGGGAGATGAAAAAAGAACCCAATGGTCACTTTCACAAATTTTCATATGTCAAATGCTTGAATGAGAGAATCTCTCTGAAGGGCAATATTCTCGGTAGCACTCCATCAATCAGGAGTTTATGGTAGAGTGGCTAGATGGAATGCATTCTTGTATGTAAAAGGTATATAACAGTCTAATGGATTCTGCCTGTGGAAAAAAGACCATCTTGTCTAATTAGAGGAAGAATTCAACTCTTTAGGCACTTCTCATTACCTGCCTAATACCATCCCTTTGATGAAGAATGGTGGTGGCAGCACCATGCTATGGTGATGCTTCTCAATGGCAATGACAGGGAGACTGCTCAGAATTGTGGATAGTATGAATGCAGCCAAATATAGTAAGGTCTTTGGGTGAAAAAAAAACTGCTCCAGAGTGCACACGCCACTTCAGACTGGGTCAAGAGTTCACTTTTCAGCACAACAATGACACAAACCATTCAGCAAAGACAATGCCTGAGTGGCTTTGGGACAAGTCTCTGACTTAAACCCATAAAACATCTGTAGACAGACCTGACAATGCCAGTTTACCAATGCTTCACAGTCAATCTAAGAAAACTTGAGAGGGTCTGCCAGGAAGAATAGGATAAATTACCTAAATCCAGGTGGCCAAAAATTGTGTAGGCTTACCTAAGGAAACTGTGAGCTGTAATTGCTGCCAAAGAGACTTTGCTACAAAGTACAGAATTAAAGGTCTGATTACTTAAATAAATGAGAAATTTCTTTTTTTTTAATAAATATGTAAACCGTTCTAAAACCATTTTTTTACTTTGTCATTATGGGTTATTAAGTGTAGATTAATGAGGAGAAATAGAACATTTTTCCATTTAAAATTAAATCTCCAATACAATGTACTACGCAGAAAATTAAAGGTTCTGAATACTTTGGATTTCCCTGTGACATTGCCTAACATTTGTAAACCCACCTAATCCAATTCAGGGTAATAGGGGGCCAGAGTCTATTTCATCAGCACTGGCAGTAAAGCAGAAATCAGCATGGATAGAGTGCCAGTAAATTAGGGACCCCATTCATGCGCAAACTCAAACACAAACACTCACTGGTCAATTTTAAATTGCTAGTTTACCTAACCTATATGTCTTAGGGGATGTGAAAAGGCATTACAAAGTGTTAAACAAATGCTGATTGCATGTCGGGAGGTATTAGCTTTTGTCTTCTGATCTACTTATCAGTGGGCAAGAGATGAAAAAACTGTATAAGCTAAGAGATTGTAGTCAAGAGACAGCAAAATCTCTAGATGTTTTTGACTGATGAAAGTTACCCTATGATAATGGCTAGCTTGAAATTCAAAATATGACAGTAGTTGCCATATATTAATGAGTTACAGCTAGTAAGTAAATTTTATCCTCCACATGTGGGAAAATATAAATTGCTCAATGAGAAATACCACACATTGTGAGACATTAACAGGATGATAAAGCACTAATAAGCCTTCTTGATTATAGCTATATGGACAAGCTAAATTAGACAGCTTGAGATAATGGTACCTAAAAATCTGAAACAATTCCCATTTCTAGAAAAACTACAATAATTTAAATAGAATAATGGCTTTCTTCCTATTTCTAGAAGTCAACAACCAGTTCCTTAGTTTTGCTGGGTGAGCTGATTGCTTTCAGAGTTAGAGAGAGAAAAAAGCTGCGGGCTACGGTATTTCTGTATTTAGGAAAAACACGGAGTATATATATAACTGTCAGTTTTCACATGTATCACATCAAGTATTTAGTTATGCAGACTGGTGCAGAATCTTAAATCATTAACCTCAGTGGTCAGTTTTTTGGAAATTATGGTCTTATACCTTGAGCTGAAAGTATAGAGTCATATGAAAAAGTTTGGGAACCCCTCTTAATTCTTTGGATTTTTGTTTATCATTGGCTGAGCGTTACAATTAGCAAATTCCTTTTAATATAGGACATGCCTTATAGAAACAGTAGTATTTCAGTAGTGACATAAAGTTTATTGGATTCACAGAAAATATGCAATATGCATCATAACAAAATTAGACAGGTGCATACATTTGGGCACCCCAACAGAGATACTACATCGATATTTAGCTGAGCCTCCTTTTGCCAATATAACAGCCTCTAGACGCCTCCTCTATCTATCTATCTATCTATCTATCTATAGCTTTTGATGAATGTCTGGATTCTGGATGGAGGTATTTTTGACCATTTTTCCATATAAAATCTCTCTAGTTCAGTTAAATTTGATGTCTGCTGAGCATGGACAGCCTGCTTCAAATCATCCCACAGATTTTCGATGATATTCAAGTCAGGGGACTGTGACGGCCATTCCAGAACTTTGTACTTCTCCTTCTGCATGAATGCCTTTGTAGGTTTCAAACTGTGTTTTGGGTCATTGTCTTTTTGGAATATCCAACCCCTGCATAACTTCAACTTTGTGACTGATTCTTGAGCATTATCCTGAAGAATGTGTTGATATTGGGTTGTATTCATCCGACCCTCGACTTTAACAAGGGCCCCAGTCCCTGAACTAGCCACACAGCCCCACAGCATTATGGAACCTCCACCAAATTTGACAGTAGGTAGTAGGTTTTTTTCTTGGAATGAGGTGTTCTTCTTCCGCCATGAAAAGCGCTTTTTGTTATGACCAAATAACTCAAGTTTTTTCTCCTTAGTCTAAAACATTTTGTTCCAAAATTAATCTGGCTTGTCTAATTGAGCATTTGCATACAACAAGCGACTCTGTTGGAGGCATGAGTGCAGAAAGGGCTTCTTTCTCATCACTCTGCCATACAGATGTCTGTAGATCAGTCATTTTTTAACCCGCAATATCCTAACACAGGGTCACGGGGGTCTGCTAGAGCCAGTCCCAGCGAGTACAGGGCGCAAGGCAGGAACAAATCCCCAGGCAGAGCACCAGCCCACCGCAGCCATTCAGATTTTCTTTGTGCAAATTGCGCTGAATTGTAGAATGATGTACAGATACACCATCTGCAGCAAGATGTTCTTGCAGGTCTTTGGAGGTGATCTGTTGGTTGTCTGTAACCATTCTCACAATCCTGCACATATGCTGCTCCTGTATTTTTCTTGGCCTGCCAGACCTGGGTTTAACAGCAACTGTGTCTGTGGCCTTCCATTTCCTGATTACATTCCTTACAGTTGAAACTGACAGTTTAAACCTCTGAGATAGCTTTTTGTAGCCTTCCCCTAAACCATGATACCGAACAATCTTTTTTTCAGATATTTTGAGTTTCTTTGAGGATCCCATGCTGTCACAGTTCAGAGGAGGGTCAAAGGGAAGCACAACTTGAAATTCACCACCTTAAATACCTTTTCTCATGATTGGAAACACCTGTCTACGAAGTTCAAGGCTTAACGAGCTAATCCAACCAATTTGGTGTTGCAAGTAATCAGTATTGAGCAGTTACATGCATTCAAATCAGCAAAATTACAAGGGACCCACATTTTTGCACAGCCAGTTTTTCACATTTGATTTAATTTTTTAATTAACTAAATACTACTTCACTAAAAATCTTTGTTCCTGAAACATCCCACTGCTCAGATGTTCCTAGGAAATGTTATCTTTTTTGTTGAAAATAGAGTAAATTATTATGCAGGCTGACAGGGGTTCCCAAACTTTTTCATATGACTGTATGTGACACAGTTTATCAAAATGTCTAAGTCAGACAGAGCAGAAGCTGGAGGAGGACACACAGGCAAGTCTGTATTCTGATGCTCTAAATGAGCATAAAAGCATCTACGTTCATCTAAGGAGGGGCCTCATTCATAGTAATTGGGTCCACATTACTAGCCTGTAATTGTCTGTATGCCCTGCCATGCATGGTAAGCAATAGAAATATTAGATTATGCTGATATTGTCTTTTTGCTACTCTAATGGCTTTTTAAAGGTCATGCCTACTTTTCTTGTATAGAAGCATATTGCCACATTTAACAGCTTTGATTTGAACTCCCAGCATGGAGTGCACATTACAGGTTACCCAGGATTTGTGGCTGTTACGGAGTATCCAAGAGTTCATCCTTGGCTCAGTTCTCTGTTCTTCTTATGTATTCTTCTCTGTGTCTTTCAACACGAGAATTAACAAAGCTTAAGAGCAAACTCGTAAATCCGACCCACCTTAAATCCACTCTCATGTCTCCATTCAGCGTCTTTTGTCTTGTAAATGTGTTCCCCCTGTCGCCGGAAAAACTGCAACAACCTATCACAACTGAAGCCTTGTTTATCAGGGAGTCAGGTAGAGCTGTATAGGCTAAAAAAATATACCGTTATTTGGAACACATGCATTTCATGTGTGTTCTGTGTCTACAAAGATCTGTGTAAGTGTAGGATGACAGGAAATGTTGAACACATACCTAAAAGACAAACGTTTTCCATGTTTTAGTACTAACGACTAAATGTAAACATGAAGTGTAAATTTGTGAAGACTGAAGTCCAAATAGTATAACAGAACAAATGTGCTTTTTTCCCCCCCAAGACTATAACCAAAGAAAAAGAAATCAGGTTAGTGTTGCTGCTTATCCTGACTTCTTGGTTGGCGTACAGCGGTTAGAGCTGCTGACTCCTATTCAGGAGGTCCTGCATTCAAGTCTTAACGTATCCCAAAATAAATGTTTTGAGTAGTGAGCTGTTCTTATTTTTACTATTATACAATAAAAGCATACAGTTGATTTGAGTCTGTAACAGCCAGTGTAAATGTATGGTACTAGTATAACCTGGTCAGGTTTCAAAAGAAAAATATAACCTTGTTTGTGTAAATAAAGTTTGTTGAAGGAGATGGGGTACCAGTTGTGGGGGCGGGGTATAGTTTAGTATATATATATGTGTCACCTGATTGGGTGGGGGAGTGGCAGAAAGAGTCGTAGTTGAGGCAGCACGCCGAAACAAGATAGGAAAAAAGAATGAGAGAGAGAGTTTCAGGCAGCATGCCTAAACAAAACAGACAGAACGAGAAAGAAAGTCGTAGTTGAGGCAGCACGCCGAAACAAGACAGGAAGAGAAATGAGAGGCGCTGTTGAGGCAAAACGCTGAAACAAGACGGAAAGAAAGAAAGAGAAAAGGGAGGCGCTGTTGAGGCGAAACACCGAAGCAAGACGGAAAGACAGAAAGAGGAACTAACTTTAGCACACAGCTAAAACATAAAAGGAGTTGGGTGATAAAGGGAAAGATGGCAGGACACCAGTGCAGAAATGGCGATTAGCAAGCAGAGAGGGCGTTTGAGAAAGAGGGAGACAAGAGGCCTAAAGGAGGTACCCGAGTATAAAGAGGAATAAATACAACAAGGTCGTATTTTGTTTTTGTTTGTTTTAAAGTGGCTTGAGTAAACTTTTAAGTGAAGGGGCCAGTTTGGCCACTACGCACCCAAGCTACGTTTGGGGCCCCCAACGGAGTGAGTAATATTTACTGAGTGGGTAAATAAGTCCTGAATGAACTCACCAGTAGTTTCGGACACATAATATATGTACTGTATAGTTGTAAATAATTTCATGTTTGTGTTTTATATGGTGGCGCAGTGGTAGCACTGCTGCCTCGCAGTTAGGAGACCCGGGTTCGCTTCCCGGGTCCTCCCTGCGTGGAGTTTGCATGTTTCTCCCCGTGTCTGTGTGGGTTTCCTCTGGGCGCTCCGGTTTCCTCCCACAATCCAAAGATGTGCCGGTTAGGTGGATTGGCGATTCTAAATTGGTCTTGGTGTGTGGGTGTGGGTGTGTTTGTGTGTGTCCTGCGGTGGGTTGGCACCCTGCCCAGGATTAGTTCCTGCCTTGTGCCCTGTGTTGGCTGGGATTGGCTCCAGCAGACCCCCGTGACCCTGTATTCGGATTCAGCGGGTTAGAAAATGGATGGATGGATGTTTTATGTATTGTGTATATATTTGTAAACACCTTAAGTTTTGGAAAGCTGTTCATGTTCCAATTAAGTAAAGAGAGTTTTGTTTTATTAATACCTGAGTAACAGTGCTTGGATTGGGTATTACCGGGCTTAAAGTGGGCTATAGTGAACCTGTCAACAATAGAGGTGGCAACACCGTTAAAAAGAGCTCAGGTCCTTGCCCGCCAATTTAAGGAAGGGTGGTGCAAGGGGGGTTACACTTGTAAAAGTTAGCGTTTTTTTTTATTCAGTTTTATTCTCTCAGACACGTTCGGCATGATCTGTCACTGCGGTTTTTAAATAAAGATATGCCATAACAGAGGTGAACACAGATCAGAGAAAGAGAACAGAAGCCCTCCCCACAAAAAACGTCCACTCATATATAAGAACAACGCAGCTGCATCAGGTGTAAAGGCGAAAGATGGCGCCGTTTGGATACAGGACGAGGTCCGGCGTCATCCTGCCAATCACCTGTCCTTCAAAGAAACAGCACAGCTTACAAAGCTCACCAACGTATCATGCAAACTCCTGTTTGCGATTTTTTTTTTGATGGTCTTTATATAAGAAGCACTTATATGTTACTTCTATTAAAGCTGGATCGAATGTTACGTATCTTGATTTAATTACTTATCTTCCTACAGCGTAAAATCACAAGTAGACTGCAGAGCTTCCTCTGTTTGATCGACAAGGGTATGCTCGCAAATTACACATGTAATGCCACGAAAAATGCCTGCTGACAACTCAGTACACGAGCAATGGTACGAGAATGCAGTTAGACTTTTTTTTTGGGGCACATACACCGTCCAAATCTAAACATTAGCGTGGAGAGTCGCTCACGTACTGAAGAGTCTCGGAAAGTCTTTCACCCGTGGGGTGACTTGTATCTTTTCCTGAATAAGATCAAACACAGTTGTGTAGAGTGCGTCAGGAGCTTCCACCTGCAGCTGAAGTCACTTTAGTACACATGTACTGTGGCAGTGTGTCCATGTCGATCAAACACAGGAAGCTCTGCAGTTTACTTGTGACTTTACGTTGTAGGAAGATAAGTAAATAAATCAAGGTAATTAACATTCGATCTGACTTTTATATACAAAGTACAGTGACTGGAAAAGTGTGATGGCAGCTTCCACCTCCAGCTATAGACTCTTCAGTATGCGAGCGACTCTCTACGCTAGTGTTTATATCTAGAAGGTGTATGTGCCCAAAAAAGAAGTCGAATTGCGTTCTGATACCATTGCTCATGTACTAAAGTGTCAGGAGGCATTTAACGTGGCATTACACATGTAGTGTGTGAGCATGCCCTTGTTGATCAAACAGAGGAAGCTCTGCAGTCTGCTTGTGAGGAAGATAAGTAAATAAATCAAGATACGTAACATTCGATCTGGCTTTAATAGAAGTAACATATAAATGCTTCTTATGTAAAGACCATCACAAAACACAATCACAAATAGGAGTTTGTATGATACATTGGCGAGCTCTGT